>NC_068320.1:13741899-13969399 GCF_025860055.1 Xyrauchen texanus | reverse complement strand
TACTGGGTGAGGTAGACGAGTTGTGATGGGGATAGGGGCTCAGGGCCAGGCCTTTACTGCAGTCCTGATCCTGAGCAAGAGAGAAAGAGAGACAGAAAGAGGAGTGTTAAACAAAGTGATAAACAGGCCTTCACTAATTATTTCTTCCTTTTCTTGGGTGTTGAAGCATATTTGTTTTTACTTTCATCTTCATTTACCCATCTGTACTATAGAAAGTCTTTTTCTCTCTACGGTCTGAAGTCTCCTTAGACAAAATCATTAGTGGCAAAAGTTTCGCCATCACAGACAACTGTCTCTTTCTCTGAAAAAAGAAGTTTTTCTACTTTGAATCAACTCCAAACACACAAGAACATCCAAGTTTTCCAACCACATTTTTCTTCTCTTCTTTACCAACATGACAGCTGCGATATCAATCACAATCACCATCTTTAAATTTTCATGCATTGATCTTATGTATAAATTCATGACAGTTCCCATTGCGTGGTTTCTATATGTAATGTGGCTCAGAATACAGCTGCACAAGTAACTTTCCCAACCCAGTCTCCTGACAAGTCATAATAATTAGAAAGGCATTGCATTAGTTGGGACATTTACTCCGATAGAGAAAAATAAACAAACTAATAAATTATGTAATTCCATTCCAAGTTTAACCCCTACCCCAAAACTAAACCTAATATTAAAGTCTAACATCTTACCCAAACTATAAACCTAACCATGCTTTTAATAATAAAATCACTGTTGTGAGCTTTTGAAAGAGCATTCTTACAATTTTTCCTAAAGTTTAACCCCTAACCCAAACCTAAAACTAAATTTAACAAATTTGTTCAAAGATGTTACCTTTCTTAACCCTTTAAGTTCTGAAGGTGTTTAAAAAAACAAACAAATTATATTTCCTTTTTCAGTAGCATACCCAAAAACAAAAAAACTAAAACAAAGAGGGTCAATCATTGGGTATATTTTTTAAGAAAAGTAAAAAAAAATGTAACGCAATAGATTATGATAAATGATGAAACTCTCAGCCAAAGAAACTGCTGAAAAAAAAAAAATCACACACAAGAACACACACAATTATAAAAAAAATTGTTTTGTTCTTTTTCTGATTTGGCATTATATATCTTTTGGTGTAAATAAGGTAGCTCCGAAAAACTGCTTTTGTTTTTTTTTTTTTTGTGTAATTTTGTATCGATATGACAAAGATATCAAAAGTTATTTCATTACAAAATAATTTATCCTAGTGTCCAAAAACCCATCCAAACAAATAAAACATAATAATTGTACAAAAGAACTAATTATACAACAATGACAAAAGGAATGCTCTCTCTCCAAAGCATGCAGGCATGAGTAATGAGATCTCATCCAGTTCCATTCTGTGTTATTTGAGACATCATTGAGTCTGTGTCATGTACTTGGCTCCATCTCCTGGTAGCCATATGTAATTAGAGTGAAAGATCCTCTCTGCCCATATTTGGATGACTTCCACCTCTGGTTGCAGCAATCTGAATCCTAATACGATTGCTTTAGTGTTCCATGATGCTGGACATTATACTACTTCATTTTTGATGAAGTCATCTGATCCAGAAAAGCGAATGTGTTTTTAGCCTTAGATTATATTATGTGCTTTGTGAACATTATGCATTGTGTGGATTATCAAGCGATCAGGCCAATCTGATATTAAAGGGTTAAAATAAACCGTTGGATTGAAGGCTAGCTAAAATGCCTGTATTGTATCGATTTGAAATTCAGTTTGTTGATCGGTTGGTGTCCATGTGAATAACAGTTGCAACTTTTCATAAAAGTGAAGTCAATATCTTACGATTTTGCTGTCTCGTATAAATTAACACAAGTTGCCATCAAACAGTAATGTTTTAAGAAAAAGATATAAAATATTATACAGTTTATTTCGCATTTCAAGTTCTCAGGCTTTCACCCAGCTCTCTGGATCTAATTTATGAAGTTTAATTAAAAAACAAGTCAGGTATTTGTAGACAGGGTCAACAGTCCATGTCCATTAATCAGGGTTAATCTTTGGGTAATCCATGTCTATTATCTTCCTTACCACTTGTGTGATTGACAGAAGCCTCTGCCAGTCAAACAATAGCTTAATCTCACTGACATGTTTAGATCTGCTGACCAGATTTACACCTCAACAATCAACCTCAACTATTACATGCCACCTGGATCCAACATCACGCAAAACAAAATTTTCTTTTCAAGTTCACAGAGTTCACCGAGGTCTCTGTGCAAGTCTATCACCCGCTTAGTTTTTAATAATGACATCTGCTTTTAATCATTAACTCAGGAGTAGAACGGAGAACAGCAGATGGTTGGTTTAGAGAAGCTTATTGCAACACGGATGACACAAGACTTTTTCTTATCTAAGATATAGAAAACTTACAAATGCATAATTACGACTTAATATCTGTAGAGTGAGACTGTTTAATGATGTTACTTGACCCATCAACAACAGAATTACTTCAATAATACATTATATTAATCTATAATCCTGTTATGTAAAATAAAGAGTATTGGCAATTGATTATTGTGCTTTATTTAGCATTTTTAAAAGTGCTATTTCTACTATTTTTATGTTGAAAATATTAATTTACTAAAATCATGCTTGTTAATTAATTAATTAATCTCAGATACCAGCTTTATGCTAGTTGTTTTTGTTTAATAATTTCAACCACTTTAGTATGCACATTAAAACAGATTGCCAACACAGTATACTGTATATACTTTTAAATTGGATATATAACACAGATTGACTGTTCGCTATCCATCATCATCAGCATCATCATAATCATGATAATAATTACTGTAGGACTAATTTGACTGAAACACTTTCAATCTTTAGGCAAACACACCAAGAGACATTTCAAGATAATACTCATACACTAACAGACTGAAGACCTTGTAAAGATCTTAATGGGCTTTTAACGAATGCAAAATGCAAAATATGACGGCTTGTATACTGATTTTCCACCATTTAGGATAATGTAAAGGTGTCTTCTAAACTTTCTGCAAAAAATAAAGAATGTATTCCTCACTTCTCTGACACATTTTCATTTAATTACTCTCTTCTCCTTTAACTGCAGTTGGGACATTCAAACTGGGATTAAGAGACTTCCAAAGTCACATAAAACGACACGTTGACCAAAGCAGCGTGAGATCACCCAATCAATTGCCAACAAAACTGTCAACTCACCGTTAAAGAACTAACAGAGAAAAAGACGGGAGGACGCGAGAGAATGGAAGCGATAGCTGGAGTGGGAGAGAGTGGCAGGCGTTTCTCCCTGCCTGCTTTAGTGTGGCATGCATCTTGAAACATGGTCACACCTGTCACTTCCAATCTATCTAATCCACTGCATACTTCAAACCGTAGCTCTCGCTGTCTTTCTTTTCAGAGAGGTCTAGAAAACAATAGGAATAGAAATGAAGGTAAGATGGTGATGGGGGGTACTGTACTCCCCTCGCTTCGCATCCATCCTACAGTATAGGGTCATTCCTGCTAAATGAATAAATGTAAATGTAAATGTAGATGAGCTAATATTCAGGTTAAGCAGTACACCTGATATTCAGGTTAAGTACCCTGTTGCCACTTCGAGAAAAAAAAAAAAAAGTACAATAAAACAGAACAAAATCTAGCCTTTTTGTTATCTGTTTTGTTTGTGTGTGTGTGTATGTGCATGTATACTGTATGTATTTAAATGCATTACTGATGCAGCATTCTGTGTGGTGTGGGCGGTTCTGCTTGAAGTGCAGATGTCAATTCTCTCATCGAAAACAGCTAAACTGTGTCTCTCTCCGTGACCCTCTCTTCATCCTCATACCTCTCCAGCATGGCAACGGAATTAAGCAACTTTTGTCCTCTTAAACTCACGTGACAGGAGCACATTTAAACACATTTCAACTCTTGCCAAGAAAGCAAAATTCCTCTTTTCCCTCTAGTTTTTCTCCCCCCGATCTTCTCCCTTCAGCACAGATGCCAGCATTCCTCCAAATTCCACCTTGTGTTTTTCTTTTTTAAATGTTGTCCTCTTCCTGTACTCCGCAGGATTCCAACCTGTTTCCCTTAGAGCGTTTCTCTCTTTCATTCTCTCCCACTAAAAAAATCATGCTTCCATATGCCAACTTAAATCCAGTTATTTTATTAACACGGGGGACTACAGGTAGCGTCTTGTGCATGCAGGTACATGCCGCCACTGATGTGGCACTAATGAGACTAACTCAATATACGGCGTGAGATTCTCTGGCTTCTGTTCACCATGCACAGAGGAAACTAACCTTCATGCTTGCTATCAGTTAAACTGTCAAGAGCCCCGCTGTTGAAACAAACTCACACACACACACAATCGAGTTGGACATGTCCCCTTTCCTGTGGTGCTGACACCTCGTCTGTTGTCTTAAGCCTGTGTTGCTGATCTCTACCGTGTGTTCACAATCCGCTCACCTCTAAACCTGGCTCAACCGAGCTATTGTCAGCTCCGATCCTGACGTGAGCGTGCACACACACACACACACACACACACACATACAGGGATGCAGATTTAATACTCACAGGCACTTTGCACCATTCCAAACACTCAACACCTCACAGTGTTTCACTTCATCTTTATATAATGTTTACAGACAAATCGATATGAGGTAAGGTTATATATATAAAATAGTGCTTTATTTATATTTTAACTTATCGTATTTGTAACATTTGTGTGGTAGTAAATTAATTGCACATTTTATGATGTCTGATTCAACCAAAACAAGAACACTAGAAAGGTTACACTTTATTTCACAGTGTTACAGTGTAATTACACAATTAAGTACTGAGTAATATTAATAAAAAATATGTACTTACTATAGGTTTAGGATAACTGTTAGGGTTTGGTTTAGGGTAAGTTGCTTTTAACTATGCATAATGTACTGTTATTACTATTGTCAGTACATGTAATGGATGGAAGGACATTAAACTTCATATCCTTATAAACAAGAATTATTTGGGTGTTACTTTATATTAGGTGGCCTTAACTACTATGTACTAACATTAAATACAAACAAGATTATGTATTTACTGTGTAACTACACGTTGTTCTGCAAAAGTCCCACATTTGCTAGGTAGGTTTAGGAGTAAGGTTAGGGTTAGGATTAGGGGTTAGAGTTGGGGTAAGGGTTGTGTTTGGGGTAAAATTAACAGTGTAACTAAAAATGTAATTAAATGCAAATGCTGTAAATGTAATTACAATGCAAGAACATGTATGTACATAATAAGTACATTGTATTAAATGGTTAAGTATATAGTAGTTAAGGCCACCTAATATAAAGTGGGTCCATTTTATGTCATATTTGTATTATATATATTATATATACTTTTAAATCATACTTTCCATTTTTCAAAAACAATGTATTTTAGTTTGTTTGTTTTTTAGGGCACTTCACAATAGAACGTTTAAGAAACAACATCAACTATTGAAACATTTTGAATTGGAAATAGCTAAATCTGACTCGTCCCCCCAGTTATATCTTAAATTTGAAACATACAGGAACACGTATTTCCTTAACACCTTTCCTCATTAACCGGACAAAAGAGAGAGTAATTAACACCTCACTACTATCACCCGTGTGTAAAGCTCTTCCCACCTTTCCATTTCAAAGCCTTCTATTTCGTTTACACAGCGCCAAGAGCGCGTTTCAAACTCTGCTGACCCCTTTATCCTGAACGCGCAGCTCTCTCACTCGGCAGCGCGCTCGTTTAGGATGAAGAGGTCAGCGGAGTCTGAAGCGCGTGTGCGCCGCTGCCGTGTTAATTTACAATGACAAGATAAAGCAGTAATCTTCCGCTGCGCGCTACCCAGGGACTCGCCGAGTCGATTTACACTTCCCTATCACTTTATACAATTGCTGTGACAAAGCCCCTCCGAGTCCCCACTCCTGTAAATCTCTCTCTCACTCAACTCTTCTGCCAGTCAGCGCGGATCGGCTCAGGGAAACTTAATGTCTCACACATGTCAGCCTGCTTTCCCTAAAATCTGCCCATGCTCAAGACGGATACGGTTTATTAATCCACATCAAATACAGTGAGCTTGTGTTTTTTCAATGCCGCATTTGTCATGTCAGCACAAGAGACAGCAGGCTACTCCTCCAGATTACAATAACACAACAATTACAACAGCTGCACTGCTACTGAAATATAATAACAATAAAATACTCTATAAACATTTTTAACGCTATAAAGAGAATCATTTGTAATTTGAATGTTTGTATTAGTACACCAAAACATATGATCCTTTAGAAAACACTAATGCATTGTAGTGCCTGTTGCAAATCTGAACATATAGTAGTTTAAAACTGAAAGCGACTGAACAGGACAGAAAACTGACAGTCATAAACAAACACACCATGCTGGCAGTCGAGTCTGTAGAGCCAAAAAGTCAGAATTGCTGGAGGACTTTGGTTTATTGTGGGAAAAGGTTCCAAAACTGCAGAGTTCAGCATACCCTGTAATCATTGAGTTAATTGCAGAATTAGCTTACCGTTAAGTTCCTTAAGTACTTATTCATTGTTTTACAGCCAAATTGATTCCCAAAGCCTGTTGTATGCACACAAGTTTATCGAGAGAGAGAGAGATATGGGAGTTGGGGAAAAGGTCACTGTAGAGATACTAATAGCTCAGGTGTGTGTCAACGTGAGGACAGAGGATGGGATCAGAGGGTCCACGCCTACATGCACATGCTATCTCACAAATAACACACACTGCATTAGCACATATTTCTTAAGTCATTATAAAAAATTAAAAAAACAGCATTTTTCCAGTCAGCCACTAAATGTCTCTGATATAACTGTCTATATCCTCCATGACAACATTGACCCATCATGAACTCACACTTCCCAAAGATACATGAATAGTCAAACACATATGAGTCATTTTGGACACTTTCAAAGAGAGGACCTGTCTCACAGTGCCTTCCTATGACATCATCGGAGGCATTTCCACACCAAAAGTTTGAGTGTGTCCGACGTGTGCAGGAGAAAGACAGCAGCTGTCGAAGCAGAACTGTTTGAATGAATTTGTATGTATCCATCTATGGGACAACTATTCGTGTGACAAGTTGCTTCAGTATTGGAAATACTTCAAATACAGGGAAGAGTCAACAGAATAGATATTAAGTGGGAGGAGCCAACACATGATTCATCCAATCATATGAGAGGAGTTTTAGTGTATTGATTTTACAGAAGATGTTCAGAGGGAGGTTATGGTGGTGGGGGGATGTCTGTCTTACCATGTTTGTGTGTAGTGCTGGGGGGCTATCGAGCAGACGAGGAGATTGCGGGGACACTTTGCTGCAGTACGAACTCAGGGGCAAGTGAATGACAGCATGTCCGTCAACCTCTTCATCGTCCAATCGCTGTCTGCTCGTCGCCATGACTACCTCTCCATCTGTTCCCCCATATGGAGAGGCTGGTCGCTTGGAAGACATCCTGGAAAAATAAGAAAGGGAGAGAGCAGAAGAGAAAGTGACTGAGGCATTCAGGAAAGACATAGCAGAGACAGATAGATGTGGCTGTTGTTTAATAGTTTAATTACCTAATGTACACTACTTTTAAATGACTTGAATGTGATCCTATGCTTAAAAAGCTAAACGCAATGCCACAATAACATTGGTGTCTCGAGATCTGTTTTTAACAGTTTTTAACACAGCATCTAAAAAATGCAAAAACAGAGAGACACAGTGGAATGATAGTGCATGTTTACATTAAAAAACAATTGGAAAACAGTGCAGTTTGGTGTTAACAGCACCTAAGGATATGCCACGATGGCCGACTATTCATCAATCAACCTACTAGTCGATTCATAAAAATAAAATTTTAACTTTTTATTTTTAGCAGTGGTGCTTTATTTAGCATATATAAGAGAGCTTCTCACACAAAGACACACAAATATATACATACAGACACATACTCTCTGATGTACACTGCTTCTAAAATGACTTGGGGGCCGTTCACACCATATGCGTTCCTACTCTGAAAAAATCTAGATGCAGTGCGCCACAAGAAAACAGAACGCAGGTGTCTCGAGATGCGCTTTAAAAAGTTATTTTTTTTAATTAACACAGCATCTAAAAACTACAAAACACTGTAAGATGCAGTGCATTGATCCAAGACATCCGTCCGTCTAGTGCATGTTAACCGACGGCAGACTGTTCATCTAAATTTTTTTATTATTTTTAGCAGTGCTTTATTTAGCATATATAAGAGAGCTTCTCACACAAAGACACACAAACACACACACACACACACGCTCTGATGTACAACACTTCTAAAATGACTTGATGGCCGTTAACATCGAAAACATTCTTGCACAAAAAAAAAAAAAAAAAGCTAGAGGCAGTGCTAAAAAAAGTGCAGAACGCAAGTGTCTCAAGAAGTGTTTTGAACAGTTGAATTTATTATAAACTTGACACAGCTCCTGAAAAACTTGCTGCTGTGCAAGTTACTGAAAATTGTCATTTTTATGCTTATTAAATTAATTTTCGACTGGCTACATGGGCCAGTTAAAATGTCTTGCAGGCTTTATATAGCCCTAAAGCCTGACGTTCCCCAACCCTGATCTAGTGCATGTTTACATGGGAAAACAGCTTGGACAGATGCAAAAACGTGTTCAGATTTTATTTGTAGCGAAGGTACATTAATTATCAAGTCTGAATTATACAGGGTGTCCTTAAGACTGATCATTCCAGTTTAAAGGACACAGTCTACCCGATCTTTAAAATATGTAGTTTCATAGTACATCCTTAATGATGACAGCCATCAACGCCACAGCTTTGTCAACATCCATCCCACCATCAAAGAGACATCCCACCTACACTATCACAACGCCATTTACTTTAGGACACAATGTGTATTTCCAGCCTATTTGATGTAAAGACTCGAGCGGCCCATTAAAGAAAAGTGCAGACAGCCCACCACACATCAAATATCACGTCAGGCCAGAACACAGTCAAACAATGGTGTGTGTGTGTGCCATAGTAGATTTTAATGACAGTGCATATGGTGTTGACAATGCCAGAGAAAATAGGCCATGATGAGGGTCTGTGTTCCTCTGATATGTTCGGGAAGAAAAAGCATTTATTTAATGAACTCTCACTCCCACAATGCACAGGGGGAAAAATGAATATGCTCTTGTAATAAGATTTCATCTGGTTTACGGCATTGCCTAAGTGCTTTCAGAGACATGTCTCAGCCTTGGGGGCTAGTGTTTCTATGACCCTGGGTAATAAGTACCTATCTTTTAAGACAGGCAAGGATAGAGAGAGAAGTATTTTATTTGTCTACTATTTTGTAACTGCTATCTTTGAAAAGAACTAAACAACATGCAAACCTATTTCTTCAAGTGCAGTGGTGTATTAAGTTTTACTTTTCGTCAAAAAGCTGTTTCAAGAGCAAAGTTGATGTAATGGTGGGTTTATTTAGCTGATTTTGTTTCACTCAAGTATCCTTCAACAATGAGCATCCACAGTTTTGGTACGGTACAGGTTTATGTGTGTGCCTACCTATATAGCTCTAGTTTGGGGCCAAAACTGCACCGAAAAGGAGCTAAATCTGAAAAAACTTCTCTTTAGGGACATTCAGCAATGTCTTCATATGGATACTCAATTCATAAATAAAGCTAATTCAAAGTTTAGTAACACGCTTAGTGCTAGTACATATAATTAGCTTTCTATAAAACAATATTGTGGCATGGCGGAGGGTGGGGCCGGTCGTGATCCTACACACCCGGTCCCGTATTAGGCTAATTATGCCTCCGTGAGGTTTAAAGGCTGACTGCAGAAGGCCGTGCGGGAGTGAGAGATTGTTAGCGGACATGTCCGTCATGTGTGTTTGTGTTGTCTTTTAAGTTTTCCATTAAACTATGATTTATACTGTCAAGCCGGTTCTCGCCTCCTCCTTGCCCATCGTTTAACTGTTTTACACTGGTGCCGAAACCCGGGAAGGAGGAGGGATACGCTGTAGTAGAGTTCTCGCCACTACCGTCCACCCCAACGGAGCAGCCGCGGCCATCTGCCGGGGGACGAGGAGCCCAGCCACCTGAGCGAGGACGATGCCGACCGCCTGGAGTGAGAGAACCGCTGCCAGGGGCGGAGTCGCCGCCTACCGGCCGCTGAAACGCGGCAGGGTTTAAGACCGCCGACCGTGAGCGGGGAGGGGCTCACTGCCGACCGCCTGGAGCGAGAGAACCGCTGCCAGGGGCAGGGGAGACCCCTTCTAGTCCCTGAGAAGCGGCGGGGTGTTCTGTCCGCCAGGGGCTGGAGGACTGCCTCGGATCCGCCCGGAGAGGCGCGGCTGTTGTCCCATAAAGGGTGGAGGAGTGGCCGAGGAACAAGCTGCGGCGTATCGGAGAACTGGCGAGTGAGTTTTTTTTTCATCTCTCTCTCCTCTCTCTCTCACTGTCGCTCTGCGTTGGCCTTTATCCTCTTTTAAATTTTACAGTTTTTTGGGGGGGTACTACACTGTTACAGGAGTACCCTCCCATTTTAATCATTTCTGTTTCCCTCCTTGTCCCTCCCTCGTCCAGGTAGATGGGGATGACCTGCCGGCAGTCAGCGGAAGGCGCCTCCCCCAGGGAAGGTGACGTCAGGCCGGGGCTCCCCAGCCTGAGAGAACGAGGGAGGAATGTGGCATGGCAGAGGGCGGGGCCGGGTCGTGATCCTACACACCCGGTCCCGTATTAGGCTAATTATGCCTCCGTGAGGTTTAAAGGCTGACTGCAGAGGGCCGTGCGGGAGAGAGAGATTGTTAGCGGACATGTCCGTCATGTGTGTTTGTGTTGTCTTTTAAGTTTTCCATTAAACTATGATTTATATTGTCAAGCCGGTTCTCGCCTCCTCCTTGCCCATCGTTTAACTGTTTTACAAATATACAGTAAGTCTATGGTACAGTATTTCCCCATTTAGATCGCCAAGTAAATGCGTGTGCTGAACTGTATGGTATTCTAATAGCCCTTGCTTGACTAAGACGCCACATGTGGCTGAGCTTCTGGGTGCTGCTAAGGTTTCTTTTTCTTATTTACTGCTTATTTGGTTTAGATTAGCTGCAAAGACAAACATCATATAATGTTTCTAATTGTCTGGATTGGATAAATAAGGCTCACCTCACCCAAACCCAAGGTTGTCGGCTATGAAAATGATGAAGCCATGCTTAAGACAGCACAGACATGATAATCTATGATGCAGCTATCATATTTCTGGAGTTTGACAGCCCCAGCTCTAACAAGTCATAACAAACACTGTAACCCAGGTGTGTTATGAATATATTATATGTATGTGTGTGAGAGAGAGAGTATATCTGTGTTAATTTGGCTGTATGATTCTGAGTATGTGTGTGTATAGTGGGGTACCTTGGCTGTGTGCTGGTTCACACTGGGGCAGTAAAAGCAGTCAATGCAGCTGTATAAACTGCAGTTGGGCAGTCAGAGCCACATGGCCTGTCTGCCCCTCCAACATCACTCTGTTTACTCTACCTCCAGACACTCACACACACTGGGCCCTTTTGTTTTACTCCCCCTACACACACACATACACCTCAGGCTTGCTCTCTCTAACAAACCAACCCCCAACACACACATCGGGACCAAGAGCACAGTCCTGGAGACAAAGACACACACATTATCCTCATCTAAAAGTAGGTTTGGGTATCAAGAAATGATTCTTGTTCAGTAATGGTTCCATTTTTTAAAAACACTGGAACCATATTATTTTCACGAAGTCCGGTTCTGTCAATGGTTATTGGACATCTACATTCCACCGTCAATTCTGATGGTCTAATTCGAGAATGAACCACTCTTATGAATCGGTTCTTTTTTATTCATTCTATTAAAAAGATTCACATGAATGAATCGTTTGAATCACTCTTACGATATCAGTCTCAAACAGAAATCTGATAAAGTGTTAATAACTGTTTAGTTAAGGATTGTGTGACTTAATTCAGTGTAATTACATAGTAACAACATATATTATTCATATGCCAACATTTACTTAAAGATACACAGTCAGAACAGAGATCTGTTGTAATACATTGTACTAATAAAAAGAGGTTACACTTTATTTTACAGTGTTCTTGTTACAGTGTAGTTACACAAGTAAGTAGTGAGTAATATTAATTAACAACATGTACTTCTAGGTTCAGGGTAAGTTGCTTGTAATTATGCATACTTTACTGTTATTACTATAGTCAGTACATGTAATATGTATAACAAAGACACTGTAAAAGAAAGTGTAACCAAAAAGAATATGAAATTATGTAACCAAAACTAGTTTTTGTTCAGTATTTTTGTCCAGTACATAGTTACAGGACAAATTATTGTACCTTTTATCAACAAAATTACAGATAGAATCATTAATGAAATAGTTAACTGGAATTGCTAAATTATAATTAATTAAAGAGTCATCTTGCAGAAAAAGAAGGTTTAGTAGTAAAGATTTAGGTCTGATCCTCTTTTTACAACAAATCTGCGACTGTTTTTCATTTGCAAGCACCTTTGGACACATCTCTTTTCTACTCTTTCCTATCTCACACATTCTCCTTTTGCCTCTCTCTTCCCCACTTCCTTCCCGGTCCACTGACAGAAGCTTTTCACAGCTCCTCTTGAGCAATAAAATAAAATAAATTTGTAATTACTATACAAATCCGCTCCCCATTTGAGCAGGTTATACCCACTTTTTCATTTAAAGTTGCCAGACCTGTCGTGGTGGGGAATCTGCATGAAACATTTACAGCATATCGAGATGTTGGGATTAAAAAAGAGAGGGTTTTATTGAGCAGATAAATTGGCAGAAAAGCTGGTCTCCAAGGTCATAATTAGCACCATTAGCATAATTTCACTACATCCTTCAGTGGCTCCAATAAAGCCGATCCTGCCAAACAGACACAGATCCCCGTCCACACACACACACACACACACACGCACACGCGCACGCACACACACACACACACACACACACACACACACACACACACACACTAGTCCCTGAAGATCATACTTCCATACAAGCTAGACATGTCCTCTTATTTGCATTGTAAACTTTAACAGCAGTCTTCGCTCATTATCTGGTTGATTAATAACTTTACTGCCATTCATTTTCACAAGGCAAATAATTATGATATTCATAAACATCCATGTACATCAAAGCCATACGAGCGCAGAGGGCTGATATGGGTGAAGTGACTAAACACACACACATGCTCATGATAACAGAAATTATGTCAGCATAATCTTCCAACACCCATGTTATCCACTTCAGGGTGCATTATGAAAAAAGTTTATAAGAAAATGGCATCATAAGTTATCCAAAATAAAATGTCATACTGAAGAATTCACAAACTGTCCCACTGCAGTTGAACCACAGGTCTAGAGGCTAACTTTCACGACTAATCATTAAAAGCTAATGGCCGCTCCATGGGTGTGCCACTCGCCCCCCTCCTGTTGGCCTGTGCGCGTTAAGCCCAGATTAAAAGGCACACTTCCCCTTTGAGCCTAGACACAGATTGAGAGCTCCCCTAAGTCCCTCTCATATCACATGTACATTTCTCCCCAGATGCTAATCGTCCAAAATACAGGGTCCATTAAACAGTGGAGTGGATCTGCACTTTAAATACTGAATCTGGGAGCTTTACCTAATCACCATCACCATGCAGTGGTTAACACTACAGAAGTGCCTCTAATGACAGGACATCATTTAGAGGATAGGGTTGTCACATGTCACACATAGATGTTCACAGCCCATGAAACAATTTTGATATACTTTGCATCGATTTTGGTCATCTGCCTACGATAAAATAACATTCATGCACAGAGTGGTCAATTATTATTAAGCACGGCAGACTGATGGTTTACCTGTAACACATTACCATAGACACACATTTCAATGATGAATTACCATAGACATCTATTGTTTTTTTTTGTTTTTATTAAACTGTTTTATAAGCTGTAATTATTATTATTATACATTCTATAGACTACCCATCACATAAATCATAACCCTGCTTCTGAAAGAAAAGTTTTAGCATTTTTAGACAAATTCAGGATGTCCCCGGATGTACCCAAAGGGTGGTTTTGTTAAATGTATCTAATTTTTAGGGACAATTTTGTCTCCAATGTACTGTATTTCAAGGTAAATCCACAAACACAAACACATACACACACGCACGCACGCATGCACACACACACATTATTAACAACGGCATATTTCTAAAGCGTCATTGCTGAATGAAAACTTTTGGCAATTTTAGACTTAAAAATAAAAAACAACTTACTTTACAATACTATTATTTACCTTTCAGGATGTCCCTGAAATGTAGCTCATTTATTGGGACAATTTTGACCCCAATGTATTTCTAAGTGAATCCAACACACACACCCTATTATAAAAGTACCCAATTTCTAAAGTATTCCTCAAAAAATAAATAAATAAAACATTGATAATGACATTTAAAAACATTATTACAAAGCGTTAAGGTAAACTCCTGGGAAATATTATTATTATTTGATTAGGCAGGTCAGCTGTTCCTTTTTATTAGACTGTGGGAATGAAACAAATTGTGTCCGTTCAGACAATCAGCCCGTTGAGCACAGATAACAACAGCCGGAAAACCGAGAATACCTCACAATCCACTCGGACATCTGGGCATTAGGAGGAGTACACAACTCATCTCTCTCTGTTTACTCTTTATCTTCTGCTCCCAGGACAATAGCCACAGATAAAGTCTCCTTTTGCACAATGGACCATTTGTCCGAGCTCGAACGCTCCGTTTCTGTACTGTTTTTTAGGTATATTACTTCACAGCTATTTATAGCGCTCTCAATTTCTCTCTCTGTGGGAATGGATCGACTGGCAGAGCTGCGAGTGACTCCGCTGAAGTCAATTTATCTGTAGTGCAAATTTGTGAGGGCTCTTCATCATTCACACCATATTCACTAATCATACTGCGTTCACAACTGCTGTGAGGGCACTTGGACTTGTCTGGCATTTTTGTGGGTTAATTCACCAAAACTTAATTGAAAGATTAAAGTGTTTTCACACAGTTCATAAGAGAATCCATACAAGCAATTTCACGCATGCATCCGTGCTTCTAGATAGAAATATTATTTCACACAAGGACTGAGTAAAAACACAAAGCAGCTTCTGTTTCGTCCCACTGACGTGAGGGCTGCGGGGCTACCCCAGTTTCCTGTCCGGTGTCGCCACAAAGGCAAGAACACAAGAGTCTAATGTCACTGTCATCCATTACTGTTTAGGCATGAAGGTGAAGTCACACGCATACAAAATCAAAAGTCATAGGAGCAAACTGAAAACAACTCTCTCACACAAATGCATATTAAGCAGTAGTGTTTGCCGCTGGGTGGATGCAAGGCACCAGCAAGAGCACTGTGCCCACAGCAACAAAACTGCTGCCACACACACACACACACACACACAAACACACAAACACACAGGTTTTGCCAGTATTTTAGTCATCACTTCATCTGTCTGAATAGTTTCCTGTCATCTTTCGTCTGTAATTATTTATTTCTCTGGACTGACTCATGTTTTCAGTGACATTTTACATATTGCACACACATTGAAAACATCTATGAAAACTTTCTTAGCCTCTGCTTTTCTTCTTTTAATGTGTGCATGAAGAAATTAACTAAATCTGTCAAAACCTTTCTTTGGGGACATCTGGGGACGTCCTCATTTGGTAAATGTGTGTGTGTCTGTCTGTCTGTCTGTCTGTCTGTCTATCCAAAAGTTTCTTTTAAAGGGGTATTGTTAGGGTGTGGGTTAGGGTCTATTGTAATAATACTTATCTTTATATAAAACAATGCAAGTCTATGGTATTTTCACATTTAGATGGGAAGAAAGGGTTGTTTATGGACTGTGCTTTTCCATCGTGACATGCTCCAAGAAGCAGCTGCAAGTTTGAGTCAAATTGGAGCAGTTTAAGCTGGTATAATTTACTCCATTCATACAGGCCAGTACAATAACAAATTGGGTGTAACAGGCAAATGCAAACAGGCATGGCAGGCGCACACACCATCTTTTAAGTCATTCCATGCAGAAAAACTCCTCCTTTTCCTTAAGTACCTGCATGTACAGAGCCATTATTGTAGAGCTTGAGGGACCAGATAACTTACACATGACATGAAAGCATTTAGCTGAGCAGCCCATTGATTTATATTATTCTTCACATGATGCAATTGTCTGCTGATATTTGACCCCTCACCTCTGACCTTCTGTCACACAAAGTCTTATTATCCTCGTGATAAATATGTAAAATTACAAACCCTGCACTCATCGTCAAGACTTAACACACACTCATGTTGTTTGCAATCACTTTGACTTTTTTCCTTCTGTGGAACTTTCAGTGTATGGAAGAACAGATGGGAAAAACATGAGGGTGAGTGATTAATTTTTTTGGGTGAACTATTACTTTAACCTCGCAAACTGCACAAACTCAGTTCTCATCTGTCTCAACGGACATTGCGATGATCAGCTGATTGCACAGGGGAGGTCTGGGAAGAGTTCTGAGGGAGGGGAGGAGGGACCCTTCAGCATTCTTCTCTGCTAGCCCTCCTTTTTTCATGGAGACACGGTTATCAAGTCGCTTTGAGAGCTCATAAGACGGACAACACAATGGAGCCAGTCTGCAATGAATGACCCAGAGAGAAGATCCAGAGCCTCCATCAGTGAGACAGAACACACACAACACACACACACAATTACTTAACTACTTGAATGTGGACATTACCATGGATTTGTTTTGTTTTATTATATAAAGCCAATTACTATAGACTAACCCTATCCGTAAAATAACCTTTTGCATAATAACAGTAATAGTAATAATAAGTATACTTTATTTATAAATACATTTTCCAATTGAAGAAAATGGGAGAATTTGTCAGATTTAGCTCACTTGACACACTAATATATCCTTAAACTACAGCTAAAGTTAAGCATAGCAGCACACTTTAGGTAACTTACAAAGCACCTTGCTTAGCGTAATTTGTATTAAAGTGATGGAGAAGAAAAGGCCGGCTTTAAAGACATCTAAACCAAGAAAAAAAGTGTCTGACTCTGACCCAGAGAAAAGCAGACAGAGAGAGTGAGATGTAACACAACCATCCATTAAAGGAGGGAGACAAATGGAGAAGTGTTTCAAGTCCACTTTCCCCCTCCCTTCCTCGCTGTGTCTCTCTCTCTTGGAGGAATGTGAAAGTTTGGCCATAGAATCTCCTCTCATCTCTTCCACTGCAACTGAACTCACCCAAAACACAAGCATTATCTGCACTGATAATACAATTATTATTATTATTTATTATTAAATGTGCCATTATTAATGTCATTATACTTATAAATTGAAAATAGTGTTTAATATACTAAAGATACAAATACAACAATATCTATGCAGAAAGCAATATTTGTTATAATAATAATAATTTGTTACAACAATGATTTTTTCTTCTACAGTTTTCATGTTACTATGCATTTACATATGTAATTACTAAGTAATAATAATGAACTATGTGTTATTACTGTGTAATTACTTTGCAGAGCTGCTTGTACTATCATTGTTATTACTATTGTAAATATTAATAATAATAACATATCATATGTAACATTGATGTTGTAAAATAAAGTCTCAACAATTTTTGTAGTTCGGATTATGTGAAAAATGCTTATAAATATGTATTTTTAGAATTTAAATGGGTCAAATATCTTATAACAACTTTTTAATAAGAAAAACTGATAGTTTCTAGTTTAAAGATAAAACTAAAATGCCTTTATAGCAGCTGCAATTTAGATTTAAGCTTTCATGTTCAAATATTCTCAGTACTCTTGAACGTCAACATTGGGACAACAACCATAAACTAATTTAAATCACCATTTAACAGTACGAATTCTCTGTTTTTCCGGCATTCAAATCATTCTCTGCAAGTACAAATGCTATTTGTGAGCTTTTTCTCATACACACACACAGAGCCACACATACACTCTACGTGAACAATCGCCACACTTTCTCCCTTTACACAAATGTCCGGCAAACCCCCGTCTCACACTGTCTGTAACCACTGACAGCGAACATTACTGGAAAACAGAGTTTAACCATCCTTTTCTTCTAAGTCATTGTAATCCCTGCAGTTATCACTATACATTCTGCTTTTCTGTGTAATCCTTTAAATGTTTAATTCCTCATAGTTGTTGTTATCTTCCCCCCACCTCTTTCCTCCACCCGGAGAGAGCTGTGATTTATTAAAAACACATTTTCCCGATGTATAAATGTGTTCTTAATTCAGGGATAAAACCCCAGAGTTTATCGGCAAACAAAAGATTAGTTTCATCTGGTAAAACAGTGCAGTGCTCTAATGCAATAAAAAAATGTGTGTGATGGGGGTTTGGGGGGTGGCTAGCATTATAGCTAGAGTATTATGGGTAATCTTCCCTATGGAGCTTTACAGTCAAACATTCGTTATTCTGCAGCAAAGCCAATTTTGTTGACATTTTAAAGTAGGTGAGAAAATTTCCCACCTCTCACGCAAGATCAGCACAACAGAAGGCCGACAAAGACATCTGGCCACAGTAAAAAAACAAAAGACAAACAACACCAACAGAGATTAAGACAACACAGGCAAATGGTTAACCTTGAATAAAAACATGCAATAACTTTTAATACAAAAAAGTGAATAAATTCAAACTGAAGTCACACAGAAGTGCAACATGAGCAAATAGAGTAGACATGAAATAGTAAAAGACAGAGTGTCTGTACAAGGGAAACACTGTCGGGAGAGCTCAGACACTTATCAAAATACAATCTAACACATGCACACACACACACACATAAACAGGACGATAGACATATACAAACACACATATGCACGCACAGTCAAGCAGACCCAACATTAAGCAGACAAAGAAGGGACGACAGTAACCTGTTAGACTAGACGAAACATTTACAACTAAGTTTCAGTGTTGGATATGTCCTGCCATGCCTTCTTGTGAACGAGAGAGCAATGTACCATAGTCAATATACTGAGTCCAGCTAGCGGACAATACACACAGTGTGTGCCTTGAATTTACACACATTCAACAAAACTTTCTTCTCTTTTCTAAACCGCAGACACATTCACACAGAGTCAGCCCTAAACGAAACACTGCAGCAACAACTTGCCACACAATGATCTAAAGTAGACTTTTTTCACATTAACACACACAAACAGACATACTTTCTTTTTTCAGAACATAAGAGTGGTTACTTCTCCTATCTGACATGCCTAGGATAGTGTGTGCATGGGTGTGTAGACATACCTGTTAAACTCCTGAGGAAGCTCAGGCTCAGTAAGCATGCTGGAACAAGGGGTCTGAGAATCCTTCCACGACAACATACACTTCCAACACCCGGAGACCTCAGAGAGCACGCACACACACATACACGCACACGCGCTGCCTGGTGCTCCTGTAACCTCTCGCAAAACCTAAAGACTGTTTCTGCCTGCCGTACACATACTCTCACATGCAGCGAACCTCGCACTCCCTCTCTCTCTCTCTCTCTCTCTCTCCCCACCCCTCTCTCTAGGGCTCTAAGCTGCTATATCGACTCTTAAAGGAACAGAGCATGACACAGTGTAGCGCAGAGCACAGCTACACTCTCACAAACACACTTATACAAACACACGCAGCAGCACTGCCCCCTTCCTTCATCCACGGTGTCCCTCTGTCATACTTGGGATCAAACACAGACTCTCTGCACACACACACAAACACAATGCACTCTGTGCTGCAATATTTTACGTTCATACATTGGTCTGGCAACTTTACCTCCACAACTCCTTTTAAACAAAATAATAATTTTTTTAACAAAACTGCTTTTTTTACTCAAACATATTGTAAACGAAAATTAAGAGATAGTTCATCCACAAATCAAATTTTGTCATAATTTACTCACCCTCATGTCGTTCTAAACCCATACAACTTTCTCTTTTCTGTGGAGCACTAAAGGAGATGTTTGGCATAATGACAGTACTTATTAATCTTAATTTATAAATGCAGTTAAAGATATTGTTTATTGTTAAATCATGATACTTAATGCATTAACAAATGCTAACAAATAGAACCGTATTGTAAAGCATTAACAAGAAACAAGGGTTTTGAACAACATGAGGAAATGATGACACAATTTTCATTCTTTGGTTAACTCTCCATTTTCCCAAAACAAATTACAAACACTAAATAAAAACCTGACCTGTGTCAGAAATTAATTCTCTGGGGCATTTTCTACTTTAAGAGAGCACATTTTTCCTAACTATATATATATATATATATATATAATATGTACTGTATGTCACCCTAATTAAACTTAACCAGTTCATTAACATTAATAAAACATAGGTATGTGGATAATGCAGTCAACATGGTATTGTATCATATCATATATCCTGCAACATCTGGACAGACGTTTGGCCATAGAATCTCCTCTCAGCTCTTCCACTACAACTGAAGTCACCCAAAACAAAAGCATTATCTACACTGATAATAATAATAACAATTATTATTATTATTATTATTAGATAAAAAATATTTTTATTATTAAATGTGCCATTAATAATATCATTATACTTATACATTGAAAATAGTGTTTAATATACTTAAGATAAAAATACAGCAATATCATTTTGGTCAGACATTTTTATTTTACATACAGTTTTCATGTTACTGTGCATTTAAATATGTAATTACTAAGTAATAATAATGAAATACATGTTATTACTGTGTAATTATTTTGTAGAGCTGCTGATACTTACATACTGTTATCATTGTTATTACTATTGTAAATATTAATAATAATAACATGTCATATGTAACATTGAAGTTGTAAAATAAAGTCTCAACAATTTTTGTAGTTCAGATTAAGTGAAAAATGCTTCATAAATATGTATCTTTGTATTTAATGGGTCAAATGTAATAAGAAAAACTGGTAGTTTCAAGATTAAAGATAAAACTAAAATACCTTTATAGCAAATTCCTAACTATATATTGTGGAGCGGAGGTGTGCGGGGCCGGGCTGGAATGTCGCACGCCCGGACCCCAATTGGCCTGATGGGGCATGCGAGGGATAAAGGCGTCCGGTGACGACGGTTCGAGAGAGAGAGAATTACGGGTATGTCCGTCATGTGTGTGTTTATGTTTGTGTGTTTTGGTTTAAGTTTTCATAAAATTATTATTTATATTGACAAGCCGGTTCTCGCCTCCACCTTGCCCATCTTAACCCCCTTACACACACACACACACACACACATATATATGACTGTATGTCATCCTTTTAGGTTAAATAATTAAACAACAAGTTTATTAACATTAATAAAACCTAAAAAAAATACAAATGCATAACTAGGCCTAAAATACAATTTTAAGAACTATATCAGATGTTACAAATAAAAAAACAAAGGAATTCAATATAAATTTAGCATTTTGCCCTGAGCCCCCATTAAATGGGGGGTTCCTAAACCAAACAAATAAACAACTAAAAAATGGGGGGAAATCCTATAGTATCCACTCTCCACAACTGACCATTTGTATTAAGCATTGAACTTCAAAAAATTATTAAAAAGCACAAGCTTAACCGGCCATGTAAAGAAATATATCTTAGGGTGAATTCAGGTAAATTACGCCACTTTTAGTCATCGAGATGAATGATAAATAAGTGACCCAATTTGCCTGAATGCACCCTAAAAAGTTTAAGCACATCAACCACATACAAACACATCTGAGAGTTTTAAAGAGTGCTTTAAGCTTTGTATATTCTGAGTTTAACTAACACGCTGCCCTTGTCACTCATTTTTAGGGAGAGGGGGAGGGAGAGAGAGAAAAGTAAGAGAAAAGGAAGGAGCCATTCTTCTACACAGAGGAAAGGAATTCTGACACATTGAAATACAGCAGCAATACTTTTAAACTGAACTTTAAACAGAGTGTCAGTCTTTCTCAACCTTCTCAGACACAGAAATACACACACTGTAGTCAACCTTCTAAACATACTGCTGTCACACATATACACTCAAATATATATTTGAAGCATTTTTCTATTCTCTCTCATGGTAAGATTGACAACAAAAATACTCATTACATTGTATGTAAAACTAATTTAAGCTAAGAATGAAAAATACATGTCATTTATTGGGACCTGACCATAATTCAATTTATTGAGTAAGTTAGCCAGTGAATTTAGAATAGCACCACGGCCTGACCTCTCCAGCATCGCACACTGTAATAATGTCAATAAAGCCATTGTGTAAAAAGTTTTTGAGCATTTTCCTGTTGATCGCTGAGGAAATAGTGTAATTCGTGTTAAAGTGATGGAGGAAAAGGCCAGCAGGAAAAAGTCAAGGAAATCACATGGCCCAGACGGTGTTTCACCCACTTGTCTAAAATCCTGTACTGACCAGCTGGCTCCCATCTTCACACAGATCTTCAACAGATCACTGAAGCAGTGTAAAGTTCCCTGCTGCTTCACTGGACCCTTTCTAGATCCCCTTAAATTTGCTTATCGAGCAAACAGGTCTGTGGATGATGCAGTCAACATGGTATTGTATCATATCCTGCAACAACTGGATAGACCAGGGACATATGCAAAGATCCTTTTTGTGGACTTCAGTTCGGCTTTCAACACAATGATCCCACTTATTCTTCCGGATTTGATTATATCATTTCTCTTTTCCCATGTCTATTTGTTATTCTGACGGACAGGCAGCAGCTACTGAGACTGAGGGAATTAACTTCCAGCATCTGTATGATCAGCACTGGTGCCCCCAGGGATGTGTGCTCTCCCCACTGCTCTTCTTCCTGTATATCAATGACTGCTCCAGAAAGGACACTCCTGTCAAGCTCCTGAAGTTTGCAGACAACACTAATGTCATTGGCCTCATCCAAGATGACGATGAGTCTGTATACAGAATTGAGTGAACGGTGAGTTGAATGGCAGGCAGTCAAAACAACATGGAGCTGAACACACTCAAAACAGCAGAGATGATAGAGGACTTCAGGAGGAACACTCTAATATTGACCCCACTCACCATTCTAAACAGCACTGTGGCAGCAGTGGAGTCATTCAGGTTCCTGGGCACTACCATCTCACAGGACCTGAAGTGGGAGACCCACATTGATTCCATTGTGAAAAAGGCCCAGACAGCTGAGGATGTTCAACCTGCCACAGGCGCTGCTGATACAGTTCTGCTCAGCAGTCATTGAGTCTGTCCTTTGCACTTCAGTAACAGTCTGGTTTGTTTCAGCTACGAAATTGGACATCAGAAGACTACAAAGTACAGTTCGGAATGCTGAGAGGATTATTGGTTGCCCCCTGCCCTCCATTCAAGAACTGTACTGTACATGTATATATATATATATATGTTGTGTCTAAGTGTGTGTTTCTGAGGCACTCACAGATTTTATACATTTATAAAGAACAGTACCTACAGCATATCGGTACATGCAAATACACACAAACTTACACAAACATACACACAGCAGCATAAGCAGCACATTCATTAGCTTCTCTTAGGTAGCAATTATCTGCATTTTAACAATCTTTCAGGTAAAGGCTGCAAGGTGATTGAGAAATGGATGAAAATTTAAAAAAAGAGTTGAAATAACCAACAACAGGCAGTGAGACAAAAACGCAGAGCAAAAAATCCATCAGAACGGGAATAAAGGGCAGTTTCCAAACAGTTTAATCCACTTTAAAAGCTGCTATTGATGAAGATGGCTTTTTAATAGAACAGGGAGCATGAAAGGAAAAGGCAGGTGCTTTCAAGGTTCAAACTCTCCTGATGGGCTGATTTGCTCAATTCTGAAAAATACACAAACTTCACTAACAGTGGGCATTTATAAGGGAATTGAAATACTGTGCACACATGCAGTGGGATCCAAAAGTCTGGTAAAATCTACTATTATTATGATGATAACTAATTATATATAAATATATTGTTCTATATCTACATTAATTTCTTTTTCCTTGCAAATAATGTATGCATAACAAAAAGTTGAACTGAAAAATGTACATGCATTTCAGAATTTCTTATTATTTGGTATGTCCTCCGTTTGTTTTAATGAACTGGAGGTGCACCTGATGATCCATGTTATCTCTATGATTTGGGAATGTTCCAAAGAGCATCTTATTTCTTATTCGTTTACATCATAATGCTTATTTTTCAGAATCCTAAAACATTCCTAAAATTGTAAAATGACATGTATTTGCATACATGTAGTAAAAGACAGGCATGCAGCTTTGTTTCTCTCCTTTAATCTTTGCATCACATATTTGCATTTTAGAAACATACATGCATGAATGTTTGGGTTTTATTTGTTTATCTCCAGCACAAATACGTGCATGCAGCACACATATATGCAAACACACAATAGGTCCCTTTAGCAGATGTGGAGTCCAAGCCCCCTC
Source organism: Xyrauchen texanus (assembly GCF_025860055.1). Lineage (NCBI taxonomy): Eukaryota > Metazoa > Chordata > Actinopteri > Cypriniformes > Catostomidae > Xyrauchen > Xyrauchen texanus. The sequence goes on along the minus strand of NC_068320.1, from coordinate 13,944,931 downwards.
ACAGCTGTGCTGCATTAGAGGCCCCAAGAAGTGAGGGTCTGACACAGACAGGCAGTAAACAATCCCCTTCTACTGACACACACACACACACACACACACACACACACACACACACACACACACACACACACACACACACACACACACACACACACACACTCACACAGCTATATCTAAAGTTCAGCTATTACCCCCTAAAAGGCAAAATCAGGGAAGTTTTTCTTTTTCCTGACCCCCATCAGCATTTATATTCTTCACAAACCAAAACCAAACAGATTCCATCAATTTATCTTCATTTTATTCTTTTTTTGGGCACCTGTCGAAGTCAAGAAATAGTTCATCCAAATATGACAATTTTGTCAAATGTACTCACACTCTTTTAATTTCAAACCTCTATGACTTTGTCTTCTGTGGTACACAAAAGGAGAAATTGTGAAGAATGTACTGGTCCATACATTTACAATGAATGGAGACAAGAGCTTTCAAGCTTCAAAAGCGATGAAAAAGCAAATTTAGCCTATACAACTCTTGTGCCACATTACAAGTCTTATGAAGTCACACGAGTGTTTTGGGTCATTATTCACTGAATATCTTGACAACTGCATTAGCTCTCCTCTCATGGGAAAAATAGTGAGTCAGAACTTTTCAATGAATTGGGTGATCTGGTTAACAAAACCACTCTGAGCAATTCACTCTTGAATCAAACAACCATACTCCTCTCATGAACATGCTGAGGAGAGCTAGGACAGATGTCAAGATTTTCAGTGAATAATGAATTCTGGTCTGTTTCTCACTCAAAATTATTTTATAATGGTCTTTGAAGCTAAAAGCTCCAGTCTCCATTTACTTTCATTATATGAAAACAGTGGCCAATACATTCTTCATAATTTCTCCTTTTGTATTCCAAAGCAAGAAATTCTGTCATACAGGTTTTAAAAAATAAAGATTTTTCATTTTTGGGTGAACTATTCGTTTAAGACCATTAGTAATGGCAGATTTTTGGAGGACAGACTTTTCTGTTGTCGTCCATCTCTCATTCACTTCCTCTCTTTCTCTTTCTCTGACTTGTGTGAGGCGTGTGACAAGGTTGTGAAGTGTGTTTGTATGGACTCATGGATAGGAAATCTCAATCTGATGGCTGAGTGGCAGACGAAAGAAGCCATTAAGATAGAGTCCTTATCTCCACTCCTCAGCAGAGGACGGGCTATATACACACAAACACACATTTGAAAAATCTCTGAAAGTCTGTCTGCATGACTGTTGCTGTCAGTCATCTTGCAATGGTAAATATCAACACACCACAATGCACATGATCAGCCACAGCATTAAAACCACCTGGATAATATGGTGTAGGTCCCCCTCGTGCTGCCAAAACAGTGCAAACCTGCATCTCAGAACAGCAGTCAGCTATAATTCTCACTACAATTGTACAGAACGGCTATCCAAGTTACTGTAGACTTTGTCAGTTCGAACCAATCTGGCCATTCTCTGTTGTCCTCTCTCATCAACAAGGCATTTCTGTACACAGAACTGCAGCTCACTGGATGTTTTTTGTTTTTGGCACCATCCCAGAATACTCAAACCAGCCCGTCTTGCACCAACAATCATGCCACGCTCCAAATCACTTAGATCAAATTTTCTTTACCCATTCTGATGGTTGATGTGATCATTAACTGAAGCTCCTGACCCATAACTGCATGATTTTATGCACTGCTGCCACACAATTGGCTGATTAGATAATCGCATGGATGATTGTTGGTGCCAGATGGGCTGGTTTGAGTATTTCTGTAACGGTTGATCTCCTGGGATTTTCACATACAACAGTCTCTAGAATTTACTCAGAATGGTGCCAAAAACAAAAAACATCCCGTGAGCAGCAGTTCTGCGGATGGAAACGCCTTGTTGATGAGAGGTCAACAGAGAATGTCCAGACTGGTTTGAACTGACAAAGTCTACGGTAACTCAGATAACTGCTCTGTACAATTGTAGTGAGAAGAGTAAAATAATGCTGTTCTGAGATGCGGGATGGTGCTGTTTTGGCAGCACGAGGGGGACCTACACAATATTAGGCAGGTGGTTTTAATAATGTGGCTGATCAGTGTATACAGCGACTGCTTTCACACGGTGGTCTGTGTGACCATCCATGGCTGAGAGTAACCGAATCACACTGAGCTGTCTGTAATGTATTTAGGACAAAATCTTAGTCTGAGTCACCATTTACTGTCATTGCATCTTTTATCAAACAATGAAGGTGAATGGTGATTGATGCTTAACATTCTGCCTAACAATTTTCCTTTTGTGTTCCACATGAAAGTCATACAGGTTTGGAACAACATGAGGGTGAGTAAACAATTTTTATTTTTGGGTGTAATATCTCTGTGTCAGTGGCACATTCTGTAAAGCTGTTTGTAGAGACAAGTCCTGTTACATGCAAACAAACATACACAAACGTTCAGGTCTGACATGAATATTAATACAGCTGCACATTTACACTCTCTGAAAGCCCAGCAAAAGGTGTGTCCTTTGAAGACTATTGGTAGGGGAACACAATTTGAGCCCCCAACCTGGAGGGCAAAATTACACTTCATTTCACTTTCAAAGAGACTTCCCGACCTCACACAACTCATGCGCTAAAAAACAATGCATTACAATTAACACATCACACCACTACAACCGTGAAGCAAAACATTTGAGTTTAAGCAGTGAAGAATCAGTGGCAGTGGCATGTGTTTCTTTTAAATGGCCCAAACATCTGTATCTGTGAGTTGCTTTTAACATAAAACATTTCAGGGAATGTTTCTTCTGGAAATATTCAAGAGCATATGCTTCTACACGGCCTCACCATTTCTTTGCCTGCAGATCTGTGGTGACAGAGACCATGCCTATGCAGAGACAAAGCTAAAGTAAACCGAAACAAGAGAGAAAGAAGGCGGCATTGAGATGATTCTCCGCATTGGCTTTGTGTAGCTCCTCCATCTGCAAGAATCTGGATGGAGCTAAGCTCTCAGATCTTCCGCCTTAAGCTACAACACCTCCTTATCCTCTGTCTGCCTCCATGCCTCGACTGATGCTACCATTGCACTTGCTTTCTGGCCTTTAAACTGTAACTCAGCGAAGACCGAAGCTCCACCAGGGGATGAAAACAGAGTGTTTGTTTGGAGATTGAGTCTACCTGAGAGAACAGAGAAGGTTGAGAAATGGTGATGGTCTTCCTGTTTGTGGTGGGGGTCTATAATGTTTGCGATGACTGCGTTTGAGAATGTCAATTAGCCTTCGAGGAAAAGAGAGATTGAAAGAAAGGCAGCAGTATTTCTAAGAGGAACCACAAACACAGATCTTTTACTTAATCCTGTTAACCTGGAGGCATCTTCTTTTGGCTTTCCCATCACTATCCAAACTCTTCTCTGACTGTAGCATAATACAACAGCCTTTTTCTTTCTGTGCCATGGACCCTTGGTGCCAGAACATCCATGTTGCCTCCTCACACTCCAGCCACAAAAACACTCCACCCAGCCCACCACGGTTCTGTCAGCTCCTGAGAACTACAAGCTCAAAACCCTCCACCATGTCCCCTTTCCAGCCAAATACCTGACTCTGCTGAACTTAAAGGGGCAAATCTCCTGCGCTACCAAACACATGCATGCAGCCAACACTTACCATGCCAAACTGTCAGACATGGTGCCATGTAATCTCATCCAAACATCCTAGATCCTTCCTTACACACACACACACACACACACACACACACAGTAAAACAGTGCCATCCAGCATTAACTTCCTCAGGGAGGGTACTGAGAATGCAAAGAATGAAAGCGGAAGAGCAACATTCTGTGGTAAAATATTTTGGTATAATGACCACTAAACAAGTCTCAGCCAAGCCATTTCCTACATATTTGTGCAAGTTTTGAGTCTCTCATATCACTCTGGGGCATATTTCTTCTCACATAATAGAATAAGTTCAACACAAATCAATATTTTAGGTACATTTATTTATTTGGTGAGTAGGTGTGCAAATAGCTCGGTAAAGTACAGTCAGCCAATCATTATGCAAAATAAACCCCCTTTAGGGTGATAAAAAAACATTAATTTGCAATAATGACTGGCTGACTGTAAATCAACATCATTACATATACAATCTATGTTTGTCACGAAAACATAATCATATCATATGATACTATACCAGCTAAAGTATCACAATAACAAGTTGTATCATGATACCACACAATAGTGTGCTAATTCTTAACACAGTTTATAATAGCAAATGTGTTTTTAGAAACTTGTTGCTCCTGAAGTGGTGAAAATAACTGATGGATGAACAGGAAGAAGGCTCAAATGGACTAATTTGTTAACTAATACATTCTTTGTTTGTTGTAAAAAAATTATAATAATTCTTCGCCGCATCAAAACAGACAGCTCAAACGGCAACTTCTTTAAACTTTTATTCCATTATTTATGTGATTATTTGAATGTTGGAAACATAAAAATAAAGATATTTTAACATTGAAAAGACTGTTTTGAGTGGTTTTTCATTATTATAATCGCTTCAGGCACTCTCTCCTGGTAAACAGCAGTGCAAATGTAGATTACACACACACACACACACACACACACACACACAGGTTTGATAACATGTCTCAGGGATGTGATCTAATAATAAGTGCAAACTTAGCGAAGTTACCGCCACCATGCATTTGTAATTGGAAAAAAATTTAATGAGTGCAACTTTAGATTTTTATAGAGAAATGGTAACGCTGTAAATGTTAAGATAAAGCATTTAGTTAAATGAAGTGGCACTAACCCGTGTGTATTCTGCAGAGGCAGTGGGATGTGTCCAAAAGTGTTTAATAAGGTTTCTGGTGTTTCCCCTTTAGGCTTGAAATCTCAGTAGGCATTCAGCAGATGGGTTTCCCGGTCTCATCAGCCAAAACCAAAAATAATTCCAAATCTCGCTACGTGAATTGTGTTGTGTAAAAAGCGTATTAATCTCTGATGTTTTACTTAAATCCATATTATCCATTAGGAGACACGACCACCAAATTAACATGCTTGGATTCAGATGTTTGTGTTTGAAGCATGGGAAAACCACTCATTGAAAAATAAACAATACCATATTAGGGGCAAATTCTAAACAGCATTTTGCACTCTTAATGGGCACATTTCTGCGTGAACACTCGAAAAGACTATATTTTTAATGTTAATGCAGACATAGGCCTGATTTAAATGAAGGTTTCAGTGAAAATAATATTTACTACCGCACATACAACATAACTTACGGTACTACCGTAGCACCGGTCTACCGTGCAACCCTAATACAATCAACGTTCAGTGACTATTCCTTGTGTCACAATATAGTGCTGCAATTTTGTTTACTGGTAAACCACTGTGATTTTCAATGGTCAACTCAATTATGATAATTCAGCAAAAGTAGGTCGAAAATTCTGCTGCTGAAATCGGTCTGTGCATACCGAAATTCTAATCACTGCCCCCAGTGGCTGAATTTGGAAGTGTTGTTGAATGTTTGGGCACATGTGAGCTTCAGTATCTGGGTGAAATGTCCACAGAGTGGTGCCAAAAGCAAGTTGCATTTTTTTATTGAAAAAAAAAAAGAAGAGAGACCAACCAGACACAAAAGAGAGTGAACAGTTCTGTTTATCTGGCAAATGAGCAAGGTTATCAGCAGATAATGATAATCTCAAAAGGCTTAAATACAAGCTGATTAATTGTTCTGTCCTATATATCAGTCTATCACTATTGCTTACCTTACAAAGCATGAACTTCTAAATTTACAGCTCTCCACACATAGCTGGCCGATACAGTTTTCCTAAACAATCACTCAATATGTTATACACTGGCCTTTCCATAAGACTGCTGAACATGTTTGCTTACCTAGGGGACATACTGTCAATGATATGTCCAGGGAGTGGATGTGAATGCGATTTAGGTGTATATGTGTGTGTGTTTTTGTGTTATCATGTCCATTTCCTGTGATCCTCCTCTGGCACAGTGCAGGAGAGCGGGGGAGGGGCACACACACAGGGCACAGGCTACAGATGGCATGGAGGGCATAGCCAAACAGACTCCTTGGCATGAGGAGGGGAGGGGACAGTGTGTGAGTGTGTTTGGGTTAGACAATACCCTGATTACAAATCACAGCACTATACTGCCAGGCATCTCATGGGCACCTATACCAGAGTGTTGTCCAATGAGGGTTTAATCCTACACTCCAGTTGTTCGGCACCCCCTCTATTGCTGTTACTTTTTTGTTCATTATCTCTCTCCCCTGTCACTTCCTCTCATTGTGGGGTTGGTTTCCAATGTGATGCAGTCTTTGATATTCAACAATTACTAATTCCCTTCTGTTTGTTCATCTCCACCGATACATTGCACGTAATTTCACACACTTTTGATGGTTTTATCAGGAGAGGGAAAATACAAGGGGATTCTCGTATGCATCATAATACATAAGGTGGCATGAACGCATTATTAGATTAGAAAAGTAGTTTAGCCCTTATGATCTACATGTGTCTAAGTATTTAATGTGTTTGATTCTACTGAGCAGTAGATCATGAAAGGGATAGTTCCCTTCAAAATGAAAATTCTGTCAACATTTACTCACCCTAATGTAGTTCCAAACCCATCTGCCTCACAGTCTACTGTGAAACATGAAAGAAGATGTTATGCAGAAGGACAGCCTCAGTCATTCTTCACTTTTATTGCATGGAAAAAAGTATTTTTATATTCTGCCCAATATCTTGTGCATTCACTGAAGGAAAGAAGGTCAAATGGGTTTGGAACATCAAGATGGTAAGATGGCTTTAAGGTGTCATGACTTAACTCAAATAATTTAAAGCAGTGCTAAAACTGCTTTGAGCCTGTCCAGTTCTTTTCTTTTCCTGTTTGTCTGTGTGTGTTTAACAGAGTGGCAAAGTGTTGGTGGGGGTGCCATGTGGGCAGTAGTGAAACAATAGCTTGCTCACACAGGTGACATCATGTCATAAACGCTGCCATTAAGAGCGGTGCCATGACGGTCAGCAGACCATAGAGAAGACGTGGCATGAAAGTCCCCACTGCTCACTGGCAAAACAGGCATAATCGTTAGGTATAGTAACACACACACACACACACACACACACACACACCCACCCTCACAAACACACACCCACACACACACACCCTAACCCACACTACAATAAAACTTTTAACATATTTAGAATAAAGAAAAAAACAGCATTTGCTTTATTAATGAATCTATGTTCCAACTGAGGACATCCCCGAATGTCTCCAAACATTCTTAGGACTTACACACATACACACACATTTGTTTTTCTATGACCCCATTTTCACATGGTATCAAGATGCGTCTCGGGTGATCTGACCACATGCTTTCTGGCTAGACACATCGCTGTTTACACTAGGGTTGCGCCGATTCTAAATTTTGGGCTTTGGTACAATACCGGCCCTGCTAACTCATTATAGATACTTAGGCAAAAAAAAATTAAAAAGCCTCAGATTACTGATGAAATTAGTATGAGACAAGTACCTGACTTAAAAAACTGCATAGAGTCTTGGGAGTTGTAAATTCTGCATTTCCATTAACATTTTTCTGGATTCAATGTTTTATCAAAACAGTATTTAAACAAATTAATACATAAACTTAAATTAAGTTTAAATTAAAATGTGAAAATAAATGACAAAAATTGCAATTTAGTTTTTGGTGAAATGAAATGCTGGACTACAGAGTTTCACAGTAAAAATGAAAACATTAATAAACAAAAATCTGATTACATGAGGTACAAGCCTGTACAGCTGAATCACAGACTTTTAGTTATTGCTTACATATAATAACAATTATTATTATTATCATTATTAGAAATAATGCTAGTATTTATTATTTATTTCATTATTTATAATTAAATTATTGTCAATAGTTTTGTTATTGCTACTAATTTGAATATATTTTTTAAATAGTAGTAATATATTTTGGGATAAATTTTATTTGAAAGAATCTTTATAAAAGTCCTATTTTTTGCTACACAGGCATTTGAAGTGATATAGGATGTCCGAGCACTTGCGTTTGGCAGACGGATCGCTCTCACCTTTAGTTCTTTTACCATCTTAGATGGTAATTTTTAATAAGCTATGCATGAAATGCTAAAATACTTGCAAGCTGAAATCAGTGGAGAAGGAATTCATCAAGACAGCGATGCCAGTTTGAGAGAGACAACCGTGTCCACTGTGTGTGTGCGTCTATGTGTATTATGTTATGTTTCAGTTCTTTTATGCAATTTAAGTTCTGTTAACTGTTCTGCTGGTTCCGGCCTACTCCTTGCCCATCCTGAACCTGTTACCAGGCGACGGCGTGTTCGGGGACCAGTGAGGGAGTTTTTTCTCTCTCTCATGCTGTCTCTCCTGCTCACTCTTTCTCTCTCCGCTCTACCTCCCCTCATCTCTCCCCATCTTCCCAGGAGGTGGGGAGGACCATTGGGTGGCAGAATGGCCAGAAGATAAAGGGGAGCCGGAGATGCACCTTGCACCTTCATGGCCCAGCCACACCTTCCACTCATTGTCATCATGTATGAGGCCGATGACAGTAGTGTCATCTACAAACAGTAGATGTCTTGACTTTGGCAGTGCAGTCACTGGTAAACATGGAGAAGAGTAGTGGGGAGAGCACGCATCCCTGGGGGGCACCAGTGCTGACCGTATATGTCCTGGAAGTGAATTTCCCCTGACTCACTAGCTGCTGCCTGTCAGTCAGAAAGCTGGTGACCCACTGACAGATAGACATGGAAACAGACATTTGGTGTAATTTAGTCCAGAGAATAGCTGGGATGATGGTGTTGAAAGCTGAACTGAAGTCCACAAAAAGGATCCTTGCATATGTCCATGGTCTGTTCAGATGTTGAAGGATATGAAGCAATCCCATGTTGACTGCATCATCCACAGACCTGTTTGCTTGATAAGCAAATTGAAGGAGATCTTGAAAAGGTTCAGTGACGTCCTTCAGGACGGTTTTGGGGGATGGTGTCTTTAAGTTAGTAAAGTCTTTCAGGCCTCTCCACACCGATGCAGGGTTGCTAGCTGAAAACTTCTTTTAGCCACTCTGATTTCCTTATTCAGTGTGTTCTTGACCTGATTGTACAAGATTTTTTCCCCACTTCTGTAAGCATCCCCTTTGGCCGACGAAGCTGCCTGAGTTTTGCTGTAAACCATGGTTTGTAATTGTTGAATGTTAAATAAGTCAAGACATGTTTTTCATATATATATATATATATATATATATATATATATATATATATATATATATATATATAACATTACAATTGGTTTATGTATCATTATATAAATAAATACAAATTAGAGGTCGACCGATATTGGATTGTGCTGATACGATAATGTGTAAAAGAAAGAAATGGAGGTGGTGAGTGGTGGTGGCGTAGTAGGCTAAAGCACATAACTGTTAATCAGAAGGTCGCTGGTTCGATCCCCACGGCCACCACCATTGGGTCCTTGAGCAAGGGACTTAACTCGAGGAAGCTCCGGGGGGATTGTCCCTGTGATAAGTGCACAATAAGTCGCTTTGGATAAAAGCATCTGCCAAATGAGTAAATGTAATGATTCATAGCTAGGAAATTCCAACTTTAAAGGCTGAAATACACAGCTGCTTCCAGCTGCTCCTTCAAACAAATAAGGTATATAAAATGTGCACTCCTACAATAATCTACAACATATTACAATTTAAATAATAAAGGGTGTAAACATTGTCATATTTTATCAACACTACATCATCAGTAACATGTAATCAGGATCTATAATTGACTTGTCACTTAATAATAAAAAAAAAACAAAAAAATAAAATCCAAACCCCTAAATCAAAAATAGTTTTTTCATAAAAGAGGGGCGAGTTGAAATAATTGTTTGTGGTAATCAACATAATGCCAAAAATGCTGTTAATTGAGCTTACAGTAATTTGTACTGAACCCAGAACATTTCTATGAGTAATTCTTTAGTAGGTTTATTTAGCCATTTTCCTCATGGGGAGCTGGTCTCCACAGTCCAGATTATTGATTTCAAGTTTTACTATCCTTGTAAGGACATTTAGACTCCACAAAGTAAGCAAAACCTGACCCACACACTCACACAGAGATATATTTGGTCAAGAGCATGACAAGTGCCATCTTAGCTCTAAATTCCAACATTTCAATTGGCTTCCCTATGAAAACCCAAACAAAAGCAATTTCCCCACACAAAACACCTTAATTTCCTCTGTAAAGACACACAAAACTCTCCATTCAAATCGACCAGCTATTTTGATGAGAGTGAAGGAGTGAACGAGCAAATGAATAAACAGGTGGGTGAACAAACGATTGAGTGAATGAATGAATAATCAGCAGCGCTTCAATAATGAGGATATTTCCTGTCGGCTTTCAGGGGCTGTAGAACAGATGTACACACACAGCAGATGTGTGCTGTTGGAGACACATCTGAAAGTTCATCTCGATGGAGGCCCTTTTAAAAAACACTTTCTGTTCTGATATTGTTTTTTGCATATTTCTTTGTTCCTCTGTCTTGCTAAACTGTGCCAGAACTGGCCCGAGGAAAAAACGGTAAAAATCTTTGGCACTATGCAAATCTTTGAAGCTATTTGGAGAGAGATGACTTAAGAAAATTACGAGCATATCGTCAGACTCCAGTTTGAATGCACATGAAACACAACAGGGGAAATTTTCCTCAAAGATAAGTATGCAGAAACACACACACACCCCCACACACACCATAGACTTACCCCATTTGTTTGGACTCAAGATACTTTAGCTTGAAACTGGAATAATTTTTACAAAAAAGGTATGAATGTATGAATTATAACTTTTAAATTGTAAAGCAAACATACGAACAGTACACATATGAAAATAGGCCTATATATTAAAGCGAATTAGTCACATATGATTTGTTATGTGACTAACATGATTAAAGCTAATTAGTCGTGTATTAATGATTTTTCATGGCTCCTTACATGTACAGGATTGCAGCAGATCCAAAGGTCAAATGTACCTCTAGTTGTACCTCTATTGTTTATTTCACCAAGAAACTGCTTTTTGTAAGCATAGTATTGTGATTCTAGGTTGCATTTAGAAACACATTTCTTAAATCTTTAACAATGGCATAAAGTTGCATGACCCAAAAACTGTTAAAAATACCCAAACAGGAAATTCATGTAATTTAACTAGATTTCTCTAAATTAGAATTTTGAACAGAGGTTCAGCAGTTTTATTTAATGACACAATGGCAATGGCTTTGTCAAGATGATGTGAAGTCCCATATCACATGTATTGTGTATTTAGGGCCAAATGAACACAGACGTACAGTGCTCTCTTTGTAAGTGAGCGCAGTGTGAGTATGATCGCTAAGGATCTCCATTGTGGTGCCCATGGGAGCAGATGTCACTGGCATTCTTTCAATTCTCTCTCTTTCTCTCTCTCTCTCTCTCTCTCTCTCTGTGTGTGCAAAGAGAGCACAAGATGGAGAGACTGTGTTCTGTGCTCCAGTCTCTTTTACTGCTCATCGCAATTAACGCTTACAATTGATCTGTGAAGCTGATTTTCTTCCGTTTTTCCCCTCTCTTTCCCTCTTTTCCTCATCACAAAGAAAACAAAAGACTTTATTTTACTTCTCTTGTCCAATGTACGAGCTCACAGATCACTGGATGGCTTATGTTTGTTTCTCTTGTTTCTCTGAGCCTGGAGCTGGAAGGGAAGTCCCTGTGCTGGGTATACAGGCGGGTATATTATTTCATTAATTGCTTTTGAGTCCAGAAAGGGATATCAGAACAAAACTTCAGACTCAGCGTGACAAGGTCACGACCTCTGACAATTTTTGCCTGGCCCAGCACACCCCGTACGATACACACACCCATTCTCTTGCCTTTCAACAACATGCACACTAGGGATGGGCACAAGTATCCAAGTACATGACAGCAATGATTGATCATGAAAACAAACACAATTATTGACTTTAAAAGGAATGTGCAAGAATCAATACAAGTTAAGCTCAATCGACAGCATTTGTTGCATCCCACTTTTATAAAAAAAAAAAAAAAGCAAAAATCGTGGTTACAGTAAGGCACCTAAAATGTAAGCGTATTGGGCCATAAACTAAAAAGTGTTTTAGTGTGGAAAATATTTTAGGTCTTGTGGGTATACTTTTGAAAAATAGTGTATTTTAAAGTTTTTGGACTGGTCCCATTCACAAGCCAATATTATTTTTTGTGATAAAATAAATACCCCCCAAATGTGCTCGGGTGATTTATCTGTCAAGAAGAAGCACCAAAATGCCTATCCATAATACATTCATAGCAAGTTCAAAAGTCACTGTCAGAGGATAACGAGGATGGTGAGAAGTGAGAAAACAGAGGAATGGAGTGATGAGGGGACATACAGATGGAGGTGGAGTGGAGGTGGCTGGGGGGCCTGAAAAAGGAGGGCGGTAGAAGGTTAGACAGAATTGGGCATTGTTAAAGCGAGAGCACTACGTTCCGTTGATCTGAACTGATCCAAAGAAACAAAACCGCATTGTTCCTCGCAGATGGAAGCGAGTGTCGTCAAGGTAACCAGATTAATCTCCCCTTTCTGTGCTTCCTCTGGTGGAGAGTGCTAATCGGCGGGTTTCTTTCACGCTAAAGCTAGCCTCAAAGCCGGGCCTCTAACTAGCCCTCTAATTAGCCGCAATTACAATGAAGACAACATGATGAGATAATACAAATTTGCAAAATAATGACATACCACGACAAAATATTCCTCCTACTAAGCAGCGGGTTTGTTCTTGCTCTCTCCCTCTCCTCAGAGCAACAATGAGCCGGGGCCCTCGTAAAGCCGCTCGGCAGTATGGTGCTGCATTATCAGGCACAGAGACTCATTGTCAGCATGCTGTTTTCTTCAATCACCAGTCCATTGTCTGGAGTCTTAAATAAAAACGACTCGAATACACGCACACATAATGATCCCTTTCTCACCAGCATACAGAGCGGACAGCACTACACATCAAACACACACTCACACACACTGGCCCCTGATGGGCTCGGGGCCGAACACGCAAGCAAAGGTGTTTCACAACACAATTAGTGTGAGAGAAACTAGGAGGGGGATAGAGAGATCTGAAAGAAAATAGGGAGAAAATGATTGAGAGAACAAATGAAGAGGGAAATGAAGGAGAAACGAATGTTCAAGGAACAAACAAGTGTGATCACAAAAGAGTGATTGGAGAAGCAGACCGGAAATAAGGAGGAAGAAAGGAAAGAGTGATTGGAGGATAAAAAGTACAGTACAAGGGAGAGAGATGAGTGATAAAGCAGCCTGTTTGTTTTCATCTGGTTAGATCAAATTTAACAGCCCTCAGTCAGCTCAACAACACACACACACACACACACACACACACACACACACACACACACACACACACACACACACACACACACACACACACACACACACACACACAGAGATATGGAGACAAAAAAAGACAAAATGACTACCGATAACAAAAAAGATTGAAAAAAGACAGGGAGATAGAAAGCATATAGATGTATGTATTTAAGGGTCACTTTTGTTTTTCTATCATTGTTTGGATCGTCCATTGAATTTTATACTGAGCTAATTATATTTTCTTACTGTGAAAAACACAGGACCGACAACATGACGCTTCAAGTTATTTAAGGGTGCTTTCACACTTGGTTTGTTTGTTTGGACCACACCCGAGTTTGTTTCCTCCCCCTGCAGCTTCCCCCGCTGGTCTCTGTTCACATCATATTATTTGGCTGCGAACCGCAGTCTGATTACATCATCAACATGAGTATAAGTGGTAGCTGTTTACCACTGTAACTAGGTAACAACTCAAGAAGACATCACAGTGTTAACTGAAGTATTAAAGATTGTCTCTTTGGATGTACAGAACAGCACATGTGTTTGTCTCCTGTGGATGCATTGAATGTGCAATGATGTGATGTATATTAGCATTTGTCTGGAAGAGATGTTGGAAGAGATGTGAAAAATGTGAGCTGCTCTCTGAAGGAGGTGAATTTGGACACAAGCAGGTGTGAGAAATGCATTATACCATAATAATTGCGATCACGAGCCTGCAAAGACACCAAAATATACGGCATCACAAGCAGATCACTTCCGCGATTTGGTACGATTGCATTCATGTCAGCAGCAAACCGTACCAGAGTTCACATGAACCGTAAACCAGAGCACCTTTTCAAGTGGACCCGGGTGCAGAACACAGTGTTCACATTATTCAAACGAACCAAACTGTGATGTCATACAACCCTGGGTGCGCAACAAAAGTGCCAGTGTCAAAGCACCCTAAAAGTTCAAATCAGACCATATTGTTATAGGAAAGCTCAAATCGACAGCATTTGCACCATAATGTTGAGAAAATCTGGGTTACAGTGAGGCACTTACAATGGAAGTGAATGTGGCCAGTCCATACACATTCATATTTACATTGCTTCAAAAGTATAGCCACAAGATGTAAATATTATATACGTTATCATGATTTTAGAGATAAAATAGCTTACTAATCATATTTGTGTAAAGTCATATAAAATATAACAACTTTGTTGTCATGACGATGCAACAAAGACATCAAAAGCCTTGTAATTTGGTAAACACTAACACTAGTAAATTCCTGATTTTGTCACACTAAAATGGTGTTAACTTGTACAGTATAATGTTTACATTTTGTGGCTATACTTTGGAAACAGTGTGTATTTTAATGTTTTTGAACTGGCCCCATTCACTTATAATGTAAGTGCCTTAAACATCTATGAAGGACAAGTTTAAATTATGTTTGTGGTAATAAAGATTATACCACAAATGCTGTTAACGGAGTCTAAATTGTTTTGAAACCGGATCATCAATAGACATGCTAAACGATTTTGCACATTGTCACACTGCATCGCCACAGCCCAATTAAAAGGCTGTCCATGATTGGATGAGTCATTTTCAATCAACAAACACTAAGCACCATGCCAGAGTTCTTCAATAAATGTGCTATGACATCACAATGACAAGGAGTTTCGAATGTATCTGAAATGAACAGCTGTAGAGACGAGACTGGCTGGTTTAGGGGCAGCTAAAGCAAAGACTCAGAAGCAGCAATGAAAAAGCATCAAAAAGGCCCTCATCAGAGACAGACGACCTCACTGCACTGTTTGATGTCTATTTCTCATCATTAACCTATCCTGCATTCATTAACACAAACATTGGCTGTACTCAAAAGACGCCGCTCCCCTGTTCCGCTTTTCCCCCTGTTGTTTAGCAGCTACACCTTATTAGGGACTGAACTCCTCAAACCAAATAATTATTTCAGAGTCATTAAAAGAAAAAGATGAATAATGACACTGGGAACACTGGAGAGTTGCTCCAGAGATATTTCTCCCTTTGCTTTTGTGTAAACACTAGTTCAGTGTGTAGTGAGCAGAATAAGAATAAAGGCAAGACACCTGAGACCAAATTTTAATTCTGTAAATTTAATTTCCTGATCACAAAAGCACTATTACCATAAAAACAAAGTTGAATGCTTCTATTTTTATTATTATTTTCTTGTGTCTGACTTACAGTAGTTATCCTTTAACTGCTAACAAAAAGGAGTTTATCTATCTACCGTATAATCAACTCTGTCTAATTTCCAAAGGAAATTATATCTATTCTGTATCTATTTGTAGATGCACTTAAGCATTGTGTGTGTGTAAGAGAATATTAGATGTATATGCATCTTAGATGAGTGTTTGTTTGGTATTTCTGCATCAAAATTTTTTGATCTGTATGTCAAAATCTCACAAATGACACAGAGCTGTGAAGTTTACCTGTCTTCAGCTTCACCTGTCTTCATTCCTCCTCTAGAAAGTGTGATTTTGCGTTTGGATCACTAGATGGAAAATCTGCAATACACAACCATTAAAGAAACACAGTTAGTGTGTTTCTGTAACATTAAGTAATGTTAACATGGAACTTTTGATGTAAAAATGCGTTAGTATTTGTTAAAAATTACACTGTAAACATTGGCAACAATTTAAAACAAGTTTGTATTCGTTAACATTAGTCAATGCAATAGTTTACAAACTAATAACGAACAATACTTTTACAGCATTTATTAATACTGGTAAATGTTATTTTCTACATATACTTAAGCACTTTAACATTAAAAGTTGTATATGTTAAATTTGGTTTATGAAATATGAACTAACAAATACAATTGCATTAAAAATAAATTAACATTAAAGAAGATGAATGAATGCTGCAAAAGCAATGTTCATTATTAGTTCATGTTAACTATTGCGTTACCCAATGTTAATGACTCAGTGCAACCTTATTGTAAAATGTAACCATATTAACAAGTCATCAACACAAAGTACCTCAAAATGACAGAGACAAATATATGATAGTACAGTAATTACTATGTATACAGTAAATATAACAGTGGTGTAGCAGTGTCCAAAGAGGTGGGCATACTGTGAATTTATGAATATATATATATACACACACAACATATGTAAAATGTGTAAGAAATATGTTATTCCATAAAATAAAAAAATATATATTGCCTATTATAATCATAGTCCCACATGAACTTAAGAATGTACATCAGGTTTCTTGCTGCATGAAAAATGTTAACACTTTACAATTACTCTAATTAATAATCTAATACATATATATTATGCAGTAAACTTTTAAGCATTGTATGGCTAATATGAGTGTAGTTCATGTTAGTATTAACATATAAAGCATACACAAGAATTAATTGCTATTTGTTTTATTTGTATACAATTATGTGCTTTTCTGTGTCTAGTGAAATTGTTTTCCTACTTAGAAATATCAACGATTTAATATCATGTGAAAAAGCTGCCAAAGACAGCAGTAAATGGCAAAAAAAATAAAAAGAAAGACATTTGACAATTACAGAGCACAGTAGTCCAGCATTTGCGAAGAGCATCAAAAAACGAATAAAATGCAGAAAGTTTCATTTATTAAATGTATACATTTTTATAAATTTATTAAATATACATATATATTTATACACATACACACACACACACGCCGTATTTATTATATTTGGTAGGACCACCTTTAATGCTATTTCTCACTTTTGGTCTCTGACATTTCTATTTTTGTTTGTGTGTGTGTGTAAAATAAGGAAAAAAAAAAACAAACAGCCATACACAAGTCATTCCACGAGTGCTCAGTTGGACTGAGGACACTTCAGGACATGAACCATTTTGCTTTTAAGCCACTCCAATGTGACTACTGTAGTATGTTACAGGTAATTGTCCTGTTGGAACAAGAGTTATTTTCTGGATCCCATTGACCTTCTGGATTGCAGCATGCTTTCCTAAAGCACTTTTTTCTCGTTTTCGGTCCATCCATTTCTCCCCTCCTATCTTTATGAGTTTTCCAGTGACTGCCCAGAGAGGGATCCCCAAAGTGTCCATTGTGCTCCACTGTGAGGGTGGTGTAATTTTTTAGGTCTGTGCCAAACATTGTGCTAAAGGCCCAGAAAGTTCAATTTTGGTATTATCAGACCATAGAATATTCCTCCAAATTTTGTAGGCTTTCATGTGCCTTTGGGCAAACACCAGCCGAGATATGAGTGCCGTCAACAAAGGCTTTGTTCTTGCCATCCTTCTGTCAGTAAGATTGAATTGTGCTTGCTCTTGTTGACTAATCCACAGGTTCTCCCATCTCTGTCATGGAAGTCTGCAACTCCCTTTAGAGTAGGTGTAAGTCTCTCCAAACTTCTGAATTTATTGTCTAGATCATCAGTTTTGGAGGACAATCAGTTTTGGAGTACTTCAAGTTGACAAGTGCTAAAACATTTTAAAACACATCATGGTTTGTGCTGTAACACAAAAAAAAATCAAAGAGTTCTGAGGGGGTGAATACCTTTAATTAGCCCTATATGTATTTATATATACAGTATGTAAGTGTTTGAGAGGGAGGAGGAGACACAGAGAGCACACAGAAATGGGGAATGTGGGTTAATATGTGTGACTCTGTGACTGAGGATCATTATGAGATGAAAGGAATGATATGCAGGGCCCATAATGAGACTGCAGTGTGATTAATACTGACATTTTGAGCTGTCTAATTACTCTAATTCAGTCAGCCCCGTTCAACACACACACATACACACGTGTGTGAATGCACATGTACAACATCCTCCTCCTCTCTCAAATACAGATGTACAGTCTCTGACAGAGGCTGTTAAAACTTGTTCTTTTAAAATGATGCCAAATCAGTTAGTGTGTGGAGCGACCTTGATGGATAGTACAGGGAAGATGCAGTCAGACCTTTACAACAGTGTCCAACTGGTTAGTGTAAGAGATCAGAAATGGCTGTGTTCCAAGTGTTTATTGAATATGAAAACTCAATCAAATAGGAAAGTGTAAGCAGGCCCATGCTTGTGTACAGGAAGTTAGAAGAAGAGGATAGCGGAGTGTGTGTGTGTGACAGCATTGGGGAACCTCAGTGCGGTGTGTGTTTGAGTGTCTCCTGGACTCGCTGGTGAAAAATCACTGCACTGCTCTGAAAAGAAATCTCCCTACTGTCGAAATTAGCTGCTCTGCTTGACTGACGACCTTGTTAACGAGTGACAGCATGCGATACATTTTCATCTTTATTTTGTGCAGCAATCTGAAAGGATGTTGCTGCCAATTATAATAATTAAGACAGTGAATTTGTTCACTTGTACATGGGGAAGGATGGCTTTAATTAGCCAAACGGTTCTAGAATATATTTGGACTTGAGTCCGACACTGTTTACTCACTGCTGTTTACACAGTGAAGGGGTCCGATAGATCTTTTTTAAATGGTTTTTGCTCTTTCTCTCCCACTGATATGCAAACACACAGCTGCATGAGTTAAAGGATAATATGCGCTTGTTAAGAAACAGATACAAAGATAAATTCCCCTGCCATTTAGTGCATAATGAGGCCTCTGTTTGAACCGATAGATAGATAAAAAATGAAGAGGGAACTGTCTTCTTAAAGACAGGAAAACACTTCTGTTTTACCCAAAAATGAAAACTCTGTAATCATTTACCCAACCCTTTTATGTTCCAAAATGTATGACTTTCTTTCTTCTCTGGAACACAAAAGGAGATGTTAGGTAGACTGTCTTGGGTGCTCTTTACCATTCAATGAAATCAAACATGACCAGGGGCTGTCAAGCTCCAAAAAGGACAAACAAAAAAGCACAACAAAAGTACCATAAAAGTAGTTCATAATATTAAACCAAGTAGAACAAGTAATCAGTCATACAATACTGCCCTACAAAGGCAAAAGACCTTAACTCGCTAGAGTGTGGAACTGAGAAAAATTACTTTAAAGTTTTTTAGTTGTCCAGCCAAATGAATTATAGGTAGGACACTGGAAATCTGGCAATTAGACGTTTTAGTAATGAAAATAAAAAAATATTGAGCTCAAACTTGACTATTTTGAAGTTACTGTACTCTGCCTTTGTATTGTCTGCAAAAAGTGAGAAGCCACGCCAAGGCAAAAGGCAGTAACTTCCACATTTACAATATTTGATTGCTGATCACCATTTACAAAATCATTATAGTAACACCTGTATAAAATCTAGTGATCATTGCATTGTTCTTATTATGCATCCTTGCTGAATAAAAGTATTCATTTATTTAAAAAACAATTCTTACTGACCCCAAACTTTTGAACGGTAATGTTACAAAAGCTGTCTATTTCAGATAAATGCTGTTATTTTTAACTTTACATTCATCAACAAATCCTAAAAAAAATTGTAAACCACTGTTTTCAACATTGCTAATAATAATAATACATGTTTCTTGAGCAGCAAATCAGCATATTAGAATGATTTCTGAAGGATCATATGACACTGAAAACTGGAGTAATGATGCTGAAAATTCAGCTTTACATCACAGGAATAAATTGCATATATATATATATATATATATATATATATGTATATAAAAAAACTTGCCTCGGGGGCATTTACCATTTGCATTGATAGCACCCTCTGCGTGTGAGTGTGATCACATTAGGGATAATTAGTTGAGCCAGGAGAAACTGTACATCTCTTTGTTTCATACAGATTACATTGCAGGAGAATATTTGTTTTAAATTTTATTTGTTTTATTTAAAAGTAGACATTTGAAGCTTTCTTTAGACATACGTTTCATGTTTGTGTGATAAGTATTCATGGAGTTTCAGTTTATTTTTGTGACGTGTTTCAGAAAGATGCTCGCGGAGAGAGATGGCTGAAAGCGCATCCTGTTTATGTTCTTTATTTGACAAAAGATTAATGTTTTGTTGTTATTGTGAGTGTACACAAATAAAAGTAGACCCTTTATAGTCTCTATTGATGTCTTACACTTATCTGTATGCAGCAGTGGGGATTTCTTTAAGACTGCAAGGGAAGCTCAGCTTCCCCTATACTGTCAAAAAAATAATGGTCAAATATGTACTATTGTGTAAACAATTTATTGACTAAAAATGCGTTAGAACACGTTCATCTCGAAGACGAGTTCGTTCAGAATCAGCTACATTACATATAGCAGGTCGGCTGACTCGATTTACTTCTCATACATTCCCAGTAGCGCCAGTGCATTTCCCTGTTGAAGCCGAAGCGTCCATTGACTTCAACGGGGCTGCTCTGAACAGTTTTTTTCAGTGCTCGAAAATAGACGGTCATTGGACAAATGCTGCGATTATGTCTCGCCCACAGACGCTCAGCGCCTCTGGGGGTGAATGAGGAGTGGGCTGGCCCGACTCCGGCTTCCGCGTGATGATTGGAGGATCTGTCGAAAGACTGCATCTTCTTTTGATTGACAGCTAATCTGTACTATAAGAAGTCACTGAAGCTATTTCGCGCTCAGTCCCATCATGGATTTCTCAAGTGTATTCGAAAGACAAACTGCTGCAACCTATTTCTTTATATTTGTTTGGCTGAAATTGCTAGTCAATTTGCATAATACATTTCACACAATTATACACCACATTCATTGTTTCAGTTTTACCAAGTTTAATATATATTTTGTTTTAGAGCGTTCGCTCGCTCGTTCGCTCATTCATTCATTCATTCATACAGTAGGCTAGGCTAGCGTCGTACGGGTGAAACTGCGCACGATGGCAGACGGTGCTAATATTGTCGACCTGATTTTGGCAAAGCCATTTAAAAGTCTTCCTTACGAGGAAAAAATTAGAATTAAACAGCAGGGCAGATCAACACCTAAGATTGATTTAGTGCAAAAAATAGGGTAAATAAGTTTATAATGTAGGTCGAAAATTAGCTTCCTCTCTTTGAAAGACCAGCAGCCACCACTGGTATGCAGATATATTTTAAGTTGTTTCCGCTGTTATGAGGAAACAATCCTGCAGGACGCACTGGCGCGTCCGTCGACCCCAGAGGGTTAAACGCTATAGTAAAAACACTCAACAATATTTGTTTACTACACTTTTATTCAGGTATCCTGTGTGTCAGATTGCTTCAATGACAGATGTATGACAGTACACATGGTACACCGTAATTTAAACGCAGCAAACTTTAATGTAAAGACAAGTAACTTAATTTTGAAACACGGCTAAACAAAGGCAGTGTACTCTAACTCAATTTGAGCATTCCAAAACAAAGTCAAAGAGCAGTAATTGGAGTTACGGAGTTCTGCCTTGGTTTCTCCTGGGCTTTTGGAAATTACTGTTAAGACAATGCATTATTTTCTTGAAAAAAATTGACTCAAGATACTTATCCACATGATAAAGGAGGTCTTGAATGTCTCAACTCAATAACAAATTTTCAACCAAAAACGAAGTTACATTTACATTTACATTTATGCATTTGGCAGACGCTTTTATCCAAAGCGACTTACAGTGCACTTACTACAGGGATAATCCCCCCAGAACAACCTGGAGTTAAGTGCCTTGCTCAAGGACACAATGGTGGTGGCTGTGGGGATCGAACCAGCAACCTTCTGCTTAACAGTTCTGTGCTTTAGACCACTACGCCACCACCACTCCAGTTACGGCTTTTGCCTTTGCACAGCAGCACAGCTTTAAGTGATCGAAATTTAAAGGGATAGTTCAAACCTGTATGACTTTATTTCTTATGTGGAATACGAAAAGGAGATGTTAGACAGAATGGCAGCCTCAGTCACAATTCACTTTTATTGTGGTACTTCATATCTAGGTACAATACAAAAATATACATTTTACTAATTATATTTTATTATTTTTTCATCATTATGGTCACATTTCTAGTTTTTAAAAAGAAACTTATCAAAGTATTTAATCAACAAAACATTGCATTGCATATATTGTATTTTGTTACATAATTTGTACTATTTACAGGTATTAACTTTGAATGGTTGAACACATACTATAAAACTGAGCTATTCTTCTCACCACAATTGTACAGAGTGGTTATATGAGTTACCAAAGACTTTGTCAGTTCGAACCAGTCTGGCCATTTTGGGTGACCTGACGTGACAGTGCATCCGCCGTGGTGTTGAGGTCACCCAGGATGTGAGTGGCTCGCAGCGACTTGAGGTGCTGCTGACTCCAGAGGAGGAGACGGCGGGCGAGTTGTGACATGCGAGGGGAGCGTAACCGCCTTGGCAGTTGATATAAGCGACTGTCACCGTGTTGTCTGTTCGAAAACCAACACTTGCTTTCCCTGGATCAATGGCCGGAACCTTCACAGGGCGAGCAGTATTGCCAGCAACTCGAGGTAGTTGATATGCCAACATAGCCGCGGGCCCATCCAGGGGCCAGCAGCCTCATGCCCGTTGCATGTGGCGCCCAGCCTGTCTTGGAGTTGTCTGTTGTAACCACAACACACCTGGAGACCTGCTTTAAGGGAACCCCTGCCCGTTGAAATGCGAGAGATGCTCTGAACCGGGAGGGGCTCGCTCTTTTCCCAGTTGACCTGAAGCCCTAGCCGGCTGAGGTGCGTGAGCACCAGGTCCCTGTGTGCACACAACACATCCCGATAGTGAGCTAGGATTAGCCAGTCGTTGAGGTAGTTGAGAATGAGGATGCCCACTTCCCTTAATGGAGCAAGGGCAGCCTATGCAACCTTCGTGAAGAAGCGAGGGGACAAGGACAGGTCGAAAGGGAGGACTTTGTACTGGTACGCCTGACCCTCGAATGCAAACCACAGGAAGGGTCTGAGTCGAGGTAGAATCGAGAAGTGGAAGTACACAAGAACCAATCTTGATGCTGGACACTAGTTAGAATGCGTCTTAAAGTCTTGAACGGGAGTCTAGGTAAGGCCCGGTTCAGAACTCGCAGGTCCAAGATTGGCCGCCACCCACCGCCTTTTTTCGGTACAATGAAGTAGGGGCTGCCAGAGTAGGGGCGGGGGAGCTGCCGCCAGGGTGCAGAACCTGCCAGAGAGGGAGAGAGGCCGGTGGTCGGGGTGATGGCCGAACCCAACGGTTATGTGACACAGGAACTGTGGAAACTGCTCTTTTGTTGAAAATGTGTGTACCGCAGCTACTGGAGCGTGAGTCAAAATAAAAGGAAAAGGGAACAAAAGATTCTCCTCCCGGCATTCCACCGGGGGACGGAGTAGTCTGCTTACCAGGTCCGAGGCAGTGGATTCTTGCGTCCATGGGTTGCCTGTCTCAGGGGTGCTTTGAGGTCTTCTTCCTAGCGGCCGGCCGTGAGACGGGTGGTGTCTGCTTCTTGCCAGGGCGGGCTTGGGCGGAGCCGGTGCAGCCACCGCCGGGGGGCGCCCTTGGCGATGAACAAACAGTCGGTGTCGCCGAATAGGCCGGCCAGGGAGATGGGGGCATTCAGGAACCGCGTCTTGTCTGCCTCGCGCATCTCGAACATGTTCCGCAACAGGTGGCGCTCTGGGACCAACAGCGTGGACAACGTCCGCCCGAGAGACCATAACCTTCATTGCCTGCATCCGCGAAAGATGTATCGCCATGGGCAGCGCCCAGGCATAGAAGACAGCGATCGTGGCCATCAGAAGGCGAGAGGTATTGACCACAACCAGGAATAAGACACAACCGGAAGGGCATCTTTAAAGGGGTCATGACATGAGAAACCAAATTTGCCTTGATCTTTTGGTATATAAGAGGTCTTTGTATCATTAAAACGTCCTGCAAGTTTAATATTTTAAGACGTCCTCCCCATTCTAAACGAATCATTTATTTAATCAAGCTCAAAATACAGCTCGTTCTGGATTCATGGTTAGAAGTGACGTGTCGGTTAGAAGTGACGTAACAGCGTTTGCATATGACCGCCTCCAGCACAAGATAACTACGCTTTAAGCGCAAGACAACTACGCTGATTTCGTATCGCCGTCGCCTCACAAGTGTTCAGTCGATGGACAGCGAGCTCTGACAGAGACTACTTGTGCACAGGAAAATTACGATGCCACACAGATGTGCTGTTCCTGGCTGTGGTCAAACAAAACCTCTGAATAAGCTGCCGAAAGATCCAGACGCCAGGGAAAAATGGATGCAGTTTATTTTTTGCGGACGTCCCAGTCACGGCAGTGTTAACTTAAGCGCTTGTTCTGTACATTTTAAGGATGACTGTTTTGAGAACAAATCTCAATATGATGCTGGCTTTGCCAGAAAACTGTTGCTCAAAAGATAAGTCCGTGCCGACTATTCTGGGAACAACGACGACGCAAACTGTAAGTAATCTATTTTAAACTTTAAACTACTTTTTAAAGCGCAATTTCATTCATTATGAATAATCACAGTGTTTTTACTTAGTTTACTTGCATATTGTTCTGGCTGGGGCGTCAATAATTGATACATAGGCACTGACGTTAGCCAATCATAACAGTGGGCGTTAACACTGAGGTCTTAAATGGAAAACGCCCCAAAACAGACTGTTTGAATCAGAGGATGAGAAACAGGGTGGGAAAAGGTCATAAATCACTAGATTTTAAAAGTTTTTCTTAAAAAAAAATATATTAATACTATAATTGCACCTAAGGGAACATAATAATACAATAAAAAAACCCATGTCATGACCCCTTTAAAAAGACGCATCTTTAAAAAGAAGCATCTTAAAAAAGACGTTCCGATGTGTGCCGCTCTTTTAGGAATATATTCTCTTTGGAAATATATCGTGATGGAAAACTGCTCTTTTGGAATATACGCTCTTGTAGATCTGTTGAAGCGCCCAGGGTGATCTCTGCAGTGCACCAGTGCAGAGAAGGGAGAAAGCCGCTGTAATGCTCTGTAAGGATCCATCAGAGGTGAGGGATGGAAATCGCTTACACAGCTTGATCTATCGACTGTTCGGCTCCGAAGAGAAAATCTAATGAGCGGAATGCACATCGCCTCCTTTTATATCCGGATATCCGGGAGGGGCATGCAAATATCACTCGCCAATTCTCATTGGCCTTTTATCAAAGATCAGAGGTGTTTCCGGGCTCTCAAGAGTGACACCTAGTGTCACTACACTGACACAATGTTGAGTGAGTGACAGATAGGGAACAGTGCAGCTTAAAAATACTGTCTGCTGTTGTTCAGTATGGGCTGACTATAAAATAATGGAAACATTCTCATCTTCAGCAGAGAACTCGCTATTTCAAAGTTTTGGATGTCTTTCCTTGCCATCCATATGAGAGATGATGAAATCTCTTATACATTTTCACAAAATGAAAACAAAGACCCGTAACATGTTGATTATTCAAACTAATTTTAGACTGAATTAATTTTTTATAGTCTGAAGGCGCTCTGGAAACACATTAAATTGTCCTGTCACAAACCTGGCAGTCATATCAGACACATGAAGTTTAATTATTGTTTTCTGCTGTGTATTTTAGCGAAAGATGTCAGTATCCATCAATACTGCTGCTCTCTGTATGTCTCTGCTATGGTCTACTGTCATTAAAATAATGGCGACTGCAGCTCTACTACTGTATGCAGCACCTCATGTCTACTCACATTAATGCAGGGAAGAGTGGCAACATGCGCGGTACGAATAGGGAATAAATACTGGCTATATATTTTTTTGCTTGTTCATATGATGCTGTTGCAGACATTTAACATGCTAGTTTAAAGGGCCATTCACACCAAGCTTGTGTAAGCATACCTTTTATACATGTATGACTACACAATCAATTAGCCAGGTGTCAGATAACTAGCACAAAGATTTAGATCTCGGTCCGGATTGAATTGTCCTTCGGTCCGAATCTGGACCAAAGTCCACCTATTAAGTACCCTTGTAGTAGTGTTGCGCATAGTGTAAAAGACCGATCTTGGGATTTAAGAATCTACATCAAGACCGTTCAAATGAAGATTGCGATGCATCAGAAAATCTGTATTTTTACCCACCCCTACTGGAGAGAAAGATTTTCAGTAAATAATGTGTTAAATTTAAAAGAAAACTATCACTGGCTTCTGAAGATTTAGAATATAGCACACAAGTCATATGGCCTACATTTACATTTACATTTATTCATTTAGCTGACGCTTTTATCCAAAGCGACTTACAATTGCTATATATGTCAGAGGTTATATATGTCTATATATGCTATATACGCACGCCTCTGGAGCAACTAGGGGTTAAGTGTCTTGCTCAGGGACACATTGGTGTCTCACAGTGGATTCAAACCCAGGTCTCTCACACCAAAAGGCATGTGTCTTATCCATTGCGCCACACCACCCCCATTTATAGGGTTTGATAATGTTTTAAATGTTTTAAGTTAGTAAATGATGATGAACTATTTGTTTAACCACTAAAGGTTTATGACATGGCACAATACACTTTCAGAATGTTTAAACATTGGGTTCCTATGTCTACAAAGCAACTATGTTGGTCTGTATATATACAATACATATGTGTGTATATGTGTGTGTTCAAGGTGAGAACAGTTAGTATGTGGGACGAGAAGCTTTAGACATTACCAGGTGAAAGGCTCTTTGTTGAAGAGAGAAGAAGAAAGGGGTCGGAAAGAAGGGGGGGGGGGGTAGTTAAGCAGGATAATGCACTTCATTGTGTTTAGTGGAGGAATGTGCAGAGGTATGGTTCAAATCAATGCCCTGCACATTGCCATTGTCCCACACTTGCAGCCCCTCGCTACCTAGGCGACCCCCTGCCAGAATTAGCATGCTCCGCCCCCCAGCCTGCACTTGAAGGAAGAAAGCGATTAAACTGGACCTGGGGGTAATCCCTCCATGTGTGTGTGGGGCTCAATGTATAATAGGGAGCAGACGTAAGATGGGGCCCAGGTCTAGTCTGCCATGACTTGGCCTTAATTAGAAGAGACACAAACTGTGAGGTAGTAAATTAGTACTGTAACCACGCACAAGTCAGTCTAAACCAGATGCGCACACACAAAGCAACAGAGAAGGACTTCAAGGTCAAAGGGCAGTTACTGAAAAATGCCACAGGAGGCCCACCCTTAAAACAGACGGAGACACTATGCATACATTCTGCTGTATCCGATCTATTGTCTTCCTTATATACTAAATACCAGCTTTTACAAACCAGGGCTCAACAATGAGGTTGGCCTGGCCCAGTGCAAGAGAAATGATGGCCCTATCGTGCCAGTTCTGCGTTTGTCACTAAATCGTACATTTGTTGATCTTGGACATGTGTTTTTTAAAATGACAAGCTTAAAGGCAGAGTTCACATAAAAATGAAAATTCTGTCATCATTGAATTACCCTTTTGTTGTTACAAACTTATATGACTGTCTTTATTCTATGGAACAAAAAGGAGATGTAAGTCAACATTCACTTTCTTTTTTTCTCATACAATAAAGTGAATGGTGACTGAAGCTGTTATATTGCAACATTTCCTTTTGGAACAACTGGAATTTTCATTTGAGGGTGAACTATCTCTTTAAACAATTGGTATTCTGTGATGCATTGAACATTGTTATAACAAATTGTGCTAATTTAAACTTGTCACCAAGATATTGCTGTATAGCTGCATAAAAATTCCTAGAAGATTTTAACTACCTAGAGATTTGTGATAGTCTTGGAAGCATAATTTAGAATGTTTGAAAATTAGAAACAAATCACTAATTATTTACATTGAACAGCATAATTTCCAACAAAAGTTTGTTATAGTGTTATATTTAGGGCTGTCGATTTAAAACGTTATTTAAACAGAATTATGGCATCGGGAATTGCTGGCTGTTGGATGAGTGGCATCATTGGTTGGAGGGTTGGGGGTGCCTTTCGTGGTTTGGACCATCACAAGATCACAAGAACCGTGAATACATCCGAACCGCAAAGCGCCTAAATTCTAGACAGGCTCGCTGGGTATACTTTTTTGGTAGTTTTGCGTTTACCATCTTGTATCGGGCCGAACCAAAAGCCTCAAACCAATTAATTGTTTTGCTCTTTTGAAATCGAGCATACCTCAGTTTCTCCGGACACCGTTGTTCCATCTGAAAGAGTGGTGGCTGCGGTGTCCTAGGATATAGAGTCCAAAGTCCGCTCTGCATTGTGCAGCTTAATCAATCCTTTGGAATGATCAGTGAATCTGTTATTTTTCCTAAATCGGTCCAAACTCACGTTCTCCAGTGGGGTCACTCCTCTAACCTGGCTTGTCACCCAGGAGCTGCTCATACTCACGTGTTGATTAAGCAATGGTTCTGGTGGCCCTCACTGCCGTGGGATGCTCATCAATTTGTTTTGCTTGCCCTGTCTGCGCCAGTAACAAGACTCCTTGCAGAACTCCTCCAACCACAGTCAGTCCCTTCGAGACCCTGGTCACACATTGCCATGGATTTGGACACCGGTTTACCCCCATCCAATGGTAACACGTTTGTTCACACAGGCTTCTAATTTCATTACCCTCCCCAAATTGCTTTTACCGAGAGAGACAGTGACCGTAGTCGTAGATCACATCTTTAGCATTCATGGACTCCTGATAGACATGGTCTTTGACAGGGGGCCCCAATTCGCATCAAGGTTTTAGACAGAATTCTGTTGACAGATGGGGGTGACTGTGAGCTTGTCCAGACTAACGACTAACAAGCTAACCAAGATCTGGAGAGAGTGCTGTGCTGCGTGATGTCTCGGGAGCCGTCGACTTGAGTTCCAAATTGACCTGGGTTGAGTATGCATATAATTCCCTTCCCGTCTACGGATCCATCACCCTAACAGTACTGTTTAGCTATCAGCCCCCATTGCTTAACTTATAAGAACCCGACGCTGTTTTTCCATCTACACACACCTTCATCCAGAGATGCCGTCGCACCTGAAGGGTCGTCAGAGAAGCCCTTCTCCGGACTGGCTACTGGCGTAGGTGGACCATCACAGTTCTAAACACCAAGTTTACATGTGTGGCCAGAAGGTCTGTTTGTCCTCCCAGGACATTCCTCTTAGACTTCCCTTACATAAACTGGATTTCTCTGCATTTGAGTCCTACCTCTCACATCTTGTGACAGGTGTGCTTCTGTGTTAATTAAAATGCACCTTACATAGGCTAAGCTAAAAAACACTTTCTATCACAAGTCCTATCTGGGCTTGATAGCATCAAATAGCGCTAAGAGCTCTTTTTCCATGATTTTATCACTTACAGGGAAGCCCTGTCCGAGATTCTTTTATTTACTGAGATAACAAACTCTATCATAGAAGAGTGCATAACAGTCAACTAGTGTGTTACGACAGTACTGCCCGTAGAATGTCGATGTGACCGCCATGTTATGCTGTTTATGATAAGCTTGTAGGCTCCAAGGACAAAGGTTCTGCTCCTAACACCAGTGTTTATGCTGTATTAACGGTAAATGCATAAATTGCGATTAAGAAAAATTAATGTGTTGAAATATTTAATCGAATGCGTTAATGTGTAAATTCTGACAGCCCTATATATATATATATATATATATATATATATATATATATATATATATATATATTATTTACATATTTTTTTATTTAATTAATTATTATTTATTGAATTATTTTTATTTGAAGGGCTTTCTCAGCCAATATCTATATAAGTGATTAATTCAATTAATTAATCGGCATACCATGTAATTAACTTGATTAAAATGTTTAATCGATTGACTTTGACCTCTGTATATTTATAGCTATTACTGAAAATTAAAAATGATTAGGGCTGTCGATTTAACGATATAAATTCCGTGCGATTAATTTTATACAAAATAACGCTTTCAAAAAATTTATGCAATTAATCGCAATGCCCCCAGACCGCAATAAGGAAGATTCCTGAGAAATGCAAGCTTGTAGTACCACCTGTTTACTCCAGAGAGCAGTAAGTGAAACTTCAGCTGTATGAGCAATGCACACAGTTCTAAGTATTAGTACTAGTGTTTTAAGTATTAAACTATATTTAACTTGACACAGTGACCTAAAAATGTGATATTTATGACGCAATGCAACCGAGACGCTACACAAGCATGTCTGACGTTAGTGTAAATTGACGGGTCCTTAAACAAGCCCTCATAATAAATCTCGAACTGACTGACAAATTCACTTGTGAAATAGATTGTTGTGAACTGTAAGCCAATGATTGACTTATGATCAATAATATGGTAGTAAACAATACATTGTATTCTAAAGGCGCTTTTTGTATTGTCTTATCAATTATTAACTTTTCTGCTACAAGAATGTGATGTATTTTAATTATCTGAACATTTTTATTTTATATATATATATATATATATATATATATATATATATATATATATATATATATATATTTTTAAATATTTAAAGGATAACAATGTATACATAGTTATCTTTAAATATATACTATGTTATATGTACATAGCTTTCTCAGCAAATATTTGTATATGCGATTAATCGTGATTAATTAATCGGGACACCATGTAATTAATTTGATTAAAAATTTCATTAGATTGACAGCCCTAAAAAAAAAAAAAAATATATATATATATATATATATATATATATATATATATATATATATATATTCTCAGTGTTAAGCCCTGCACACACACTCACTCACCTGTCTGCAAAGTGTGTGTAAGCGGTGGGGTTGTGAAGAGGGGAATCCTGGATTGACTGTATTTAATTAGTGTCAGTAGATCTGTCCCGTTGGAGATCATTAATTAGACTTTTACATGCTGATGTAATTACCTGAGAGTGCTGAATATGTTTCATTTAATATAACCCTCCCGTTTCTAAACAGACAGTCTCTCGTGCGCAGGTACACGCTCAACCTGTCTATTTCTGAATATAGGGCTCTTTGATGCGGCTCCTTTGAGAGCCACTCAGCTGTGTCTAGCCACATGGCCTTGTAGAACAGCACAACATTAAGGCCAGCCTTGTACAAACAAGACACTGTGGTACAGACACATAACTTAGGATGCATCCTGACTCTGTATACAAGCCTGTCTTTGATAGAGTAGAGGGGACTACAGAACAACTCCACAACCGGGCCCATAACAGCCCCAATAACTCAACAAGGAGGCTGTCCTTGGACTCTAAAAATAGGAACCTCATCACAGTTCCTCATTAAAGGAATATTCCACCCCAAATTAAGGTTCCGTCATCATTTACATCATGTCCTTCAAAACCCATTTTCAATGACTTACGACACTGTATTGTTTATCTTCAGAAGACTTGGTATATGATGCACAAATGAGTATGGACTCATATTATGATTTTATGGTGCTTTACTATTCTTTTTGTAGCTTAACAGGCCATGGTCACTGTAAGCTTTTGTTATATGGAAAAGAGCAGCATGGACATTCTTCACAATATTTCTGTTTATGTTCAAATGAAGAAACTAAGTCAGTCATTGGTTTGTAATGACATAAAGGCATATACATTATGACATAATTTGCATTTAAAGCTCATAACAAGCTCCTTATCATACCCTGAGATGCAGTTTAGTGTTGGGCTCCTTTTCCAACAAAACACTGTGGATATTCAATTGAGAGGCTCTGTTTTGTATGCGTGTGCGACACCTCTATACAATTCTGTTAATCTTTTTGGTGACAATGACAATTGTGAAAGACTCCTTACACATACAATTGTATTGAATCGAAATTGGAATGCCGTCCAGACGCAAATGAGAATTTGGCGATAAACCAAGCAAACCTCACACAGAACAGAGTTCAGTGCAGTGGCGGCGCTAAAAGTCGGCATCTCTCACCAGTCTGCCATTATTGCAGCACTTTTCTCAGCAGTCGCAGGCCTTCGCAGCTCGACGCTCGCTCAGCCCACAGCAGTGCCTCTGTCCCTAACAGAAGCTGCGTGGCCATGCAGCATAATTTAAAAGTTCGTTTTAATTGATTTCTTCCCTGAGAACATGTTTTCTGCTTCAATACAACCCTTTCTTTACCACTCTGTAGCACTCTCTGACTGTTTTTTCTGTTTTTTTCTTCTCCTCTCCCCCTCTCTTTCTTTCAGTTCAGTCGAAAGTGCATTAGCTTCCAAACAGAGTAATGTTGGTTCGATTGTGAATCGATTGTACTCACCTCCCCACCAGCCCCACCACTTCAGGGGAAGAAAGGCTAAAGGGAGGGAGAAGTGTTTGTAAACAGTGCCATGGCAACCACTGCCACTCTGACATGGGAGCAGAGACCACAGAAGAACAGCCAGTTTTATTTATTCAATATCATCACGTACAAATGTCCTAATATCACATAAAACACCACAAAAAAAACTATTATACAAGTACATGTATTCAGAACCACGCACAAAAGGACACTTATACATCAACCTGTGCATGTATAAGTATATATGCATTACGACATGCACACGCACAGACAAAAATGCAGAAACACACATTATAGTAAATTACCCACCATACATACCATACAAGACATGGTGCTAGGGAGTAAATCAGATGTTTCATCACAATACAATCTCTTGGCCTGCGATCCGATATTTGCAGATACTTCAAAGTCTGCTGCGATCCGATTTGATTAGATTCAGGGCCCTGTGATCGATATTCCAATATTATATGCCTATTTTCCACAACAATTAAAAATGTTTTGCCCTCAAATGCAACCAAAATACAATTAGCATATTTTATTGAGCTTTCTGAAAAGTTCAAACGTATCCACATTGGGACATCCACAAAAAAATAGGTACTTCAGATGTTGAAAACAATTATACAGATAATAATATAAAAATAAGGTCACACACAAGTGATCATCAATCATTTGATTACAGCTTATTTTTCAGTTTAATCCAATTCAAAGTACTTACATACCCATGACTTGTTTCCAACTATCTGTGCTATCTGCAGTTTTCTTAGCTACAATTTCCACAATTGTAATGAAAAATTCTGTTACAGTTAATTAGGATAAATGTTTGTAAGGATGTTGATATGTAGATGTGTAAAGTCTTATAACTGATTGTGGCAGGGCGGAGAGCGGGGTCGGGTCGTGATCGTACGCACCCGGTCCCTTATTAGGCTAATTATGCCTCCATGAGTGTTAAAGGCTGACTGCAGGGGACCGTGCGGGAGAGAGAGATTGTTTACGGACATGTCCGTCATGTGTGTTTGTGTTGTCTTTTAAGTTTACCATTAAACTATTATTTATATCGTCAAGCCGGTTCTCACCTCCTCCTTTCCATTGATACCTTTACACTGGTGCTGATGCCCGGGAAGGAGGAGGGATACGCCGTAGTAGAGTTCTCGCCACTACCGTCCACCCCAACGGAGCAGCCGCGGCCATCTGCCGGGGGACGAGGAGCCCAGCCGCCTGAACGAGCACGATGGCCGCCGACCGCGAGGGGAGAAGGGGCTCCTAGCCGACCGCCTGGAGCGGTCAGGGCCGCTGCCAGGGGCGGGGGAGACCCCTTCTGTCCCCCGAGAACGCGGCGGGGTGTTCCGTCTGCCAGGGGCTGGAAGACTGCCTCGAATCCGCCCAGAGAGGCGCGGCTGTTGTCCGATAGAGGGTGGAGGAGTGGCCGAGGAACAAACTGCGGCGTATCGGAGAACTGGCGAGTAAGAGTTTTTTTTTTTTCATCTCTCTCTCCTCTCTCTCTCTCACTGTCGCTCTGCATTGGCCTTTTCCCTCTTTTAAATGTTACAGTTTTGGGGGGTACTACACTGTTACAGGAAGTACCCCCCATTTTAATTATTTCTGTTTCCCTCCCCTTGTCCCCTCCCTCGTCCAGGTAGATGGGGATGACCTGCCGGCAGACGGCGCGCCCTCCCCCAGGGAAGGGGGGTGTACGTCAGGCCGGGGGCTCCCCAGCCTGAGAGAACGATGGAGGAATGTGGCAGGGCGGAGGGCGGGCCGGGTCGTGATCCTACGCACCCGGACCAGGCTAATTATGCCTCCGTGAGGGTTAAAGGCTGACTGCAGGGGACCGTGAGTGAGAGAGAGATTGTTTACGGACATGTCCATCATGTGTGTTTATGTTGTCTTTTAAGTTTACCATTAAACTATTATTTATATCGTCAAGCCGGTTCTCGCCTCCTCCTTTCCATTGATACCTTTACACTGATGCTGGAGCTGAGCAGCTGATTTCACTTTCCTCATTAGTGCTGTTCAGAATATCAGTGTTGTCAAGACGTTTCACGTGATGGTTGAACTGCTCCATGCGGCTTTAAAATAGCAAATTCTCATGTAAAATTCAAATGGGTCGCATGCGCAACGATATCGATGGAAGCCCAAATTAATCGGTAACTGCCCTACGTTTGCCACGAGAGCTCATATTTTAAGGAGAGCCCGGTTGATGC
Organism: Xyrauchen texanus; assembly: GCF_025860055.1. Classification (NCBI taxonomy): domain Eukaryota; kingdom Metazoa; phylum Chordata; class Actinopteri; order Cypriniformes; family Catostomidae; genus Xyrauchen; species Xyrauchen texanus. The sequence continues at coordinate 13,910,282 of NC_068320.1, read as the reverse complement.
GCTCGCACGGATCCTGTCAATGGAGCTTGTGTTTCACGGGAAGCCCGCAGGGATAGCGCCGCACAATTTGGCTTCAAAGACCTTGCGCACATCCATGTCCCACCTGAAAAGCATATTTAGCATTCATAAAGTGAAATTAATGTAATAAGGTTGCTTCATCACCTGACAAAAATGCGTATGGACCTGGCTGACATGAGAGTCAAAATAAAATAAAGGTACATCTTTAAAAATGTCTATATGGATATTTGCGTGTTGTATCAATAATATTGGTTATTGGATCGATGCATCGTTACACCCATAGTGCTATACTATGCAAAAGTTGCTGTCATGATGCTAGTGTGTTCTGGGTGGTTGGTAGGGCATTGCTTAATGGTTGCTTAGGTCAAATGAGTGCTACAATATTCTGGTCCCTAAATATGGCTTGGGTTCCTCCTTCAAAGCAAGTGCTTGGGTCTTTTTCACTCATTTTAATGTCCACCAGGCAAAAATCGTTAGCCTGATCACTTAAAATGCTGAAAGCACATGAGGTCCCTTACATCAATCGAGAGTTCTAGCAAACAGTGTTACTCTCATAAACTAAATCACTGATGAAAACGTTCGTTAACAAAGGGTTTTTTGATTTCATCAACAATATCGAAGAAAATACGAAAAAGGAGCATAATGGACATAATATTTTTATTTATTTTTTTAAATCCTACTATTGATGAGAATATGATGAGATAAAAATGATACTGCAAGACATTAACAGTGCAAGATATGAAAAGGAGAAGAAACATCTATAGAATCTGTATATAGAAGAAGATAAATATAGATTAATTTAATCTATTAATAATTGGGGATTTCTCCGCTTGAGCTGCACGAGTTGAACACAGGCAAAATGAACCTTATTCAAACGCATCCTATTTATACATGATTTTAATCACTATAGTTTCCTATATTCACAACATATATAACATCTTACATCTGCACAGTGACGTGAATGAACAGTCAGAATATGTGTCATTTGCGTTGTGTAACTTGCGTTATGAATACACTGTTTCTGAAAGCAACATGCTACACGCAATGTAATGTCCTTTCACAGAAAATGTATGTCTCTAAGGCATGAAGAATTCAGAGTACAGTAGGCTAACTTCTAGTCTATTCATTATTATTTTGGAGCTCAGGACAGTAGTCTATGTATAGTTATACGTTTGATAAATTTTTAAATAGAAAATGTTTATAACTTTTTCCCTTAAACATTTGAATATTTGATTAAAGGTCTGTTACGGTTTGACACTTTTTTGTCCATTTTGCATATCATCCTCAACAAAAATATTTTATTTCATTGACTAAAATTATGTCATTTTCGTCAAACTAAAACGAATGAATATGAGACAATGAAATATTGACAAATTTTAAAGAACATTTTCATCAAAAGACTAAAACTATGACAAACAAAAAACTGAAAAAATTAACAATGCTAGCAAAACCCTTGTTGCCACAGGTTTGCCATGGAAGTGTTTGCAAGTAGCAGCATATTGTCCATTGTTGCCAGAGGTTTGCTGCAGGTTCACTTCTACTGGTAAAGAACATTTGGCAACAATTTGCAACAAATTTACTTGGGTAAATAATGAGTGGCAAATTTGCGGCAAGTTTGCCAAATCTCTATATTTTTTGAAAAGGGTCTCATTGATATCTGTAACACAAACGTGTGGGATGATTTACATTTACATTTAGTCAATTAGCAGAAGTTTTTATTCAAAGCGACTTACAAATGAGGAACATAGGAAGTCATTTTTCATACAAACCAAATTAAGTTCAACACTAAAGGATAAAACATACTCTACGCATACGTGAACACAGATTCTTTCAGCTAAGCAAGCATGATTTTGTGTTGTCACAATCCCAAATGTGTCAGACCGCAAATCATAACACAACGCAATTGTTGCATTCTCAATGATGCCACAAGGGGTGCTACAGCAGACATTAGTTTGAACTGTCCAATTCTACTGTGAGTTTTCCCTTTTAAATCTGCTACTGTAAAGGTGACAATAATGTTGAGCAAGTTAAAGTCAATATTTTTATAGCATCGACCTGAATAATAACACATCTAGTATAATGGCACAGACTTTTGAAGTAATTCAATTGCCACCTTCTGTATTGAGGTTTGTTACCAGCGTAGTATCACAAAAACATATGTTAAGCATGTTCATCCAGATCATGCTTTGGCAATGTGTTGACCAAGCTCCTGCATTTGCATACATATTAGGATTATGGATTTAAATAAATCTTAAATATGACCAATAGTAACATTAATGCTTGCTTTAGAAATCCCTACTGAAAATGAATCCTGAATGTCTTTCTTTAGAGAGCATATCAACTGAAAACCAATGATGTTTGAACTATTGTGCAATAATTTTTTCCCATTCAATTTAATTGATTGAACATGTATCGTTCATGACCATCCCAGATTTAAAGAACCAAAATATCCAGCATAGTTGTACAGTCAACAAACAGGAAAAGGTACCTCTGTGTCTCTCACTTACAAACTACAATGTCTAATTCTTAGACTGCACAAAAAAGCCATAAAAATACCAGAGGGACACACAAAATCCCTCTAGATGCCCCCTCCACCCCATACCTCTCTCTCTCTCTTGCTTTCTCTGTCTCTTTGGTACAAAGAATGCTATTCAGTACCCAGTGACTTCTTTTACAAGGCAGGGGCCATCTTAATCAACAATAGCCTGTATGGAAACAAAGGGCAGATTATTAAATTGGAAGATGAGGGGGAAGGCATATAAGAGCGAGAGAGAAAGACAGAAAGTGACAGAGAGACAGCAAACGTGGCAGTCCGCTATGGCCAGCTGCACATCTGGTGGCCATGTGTGGCTCTGAGTGCTAATTATGGTCTTCCTGAACTCTCCACAATTAGCCGTGGCCCAGAGAGAGAGCATCTCCCCACATCCCAGCAAAGGAGGGGCTGCCGCCACTGTCCAAATCTACCCTTCAAAGAGTGGACACTTCTATTTCCAACCTCAATGGCTCAAAACTAACTAATAACACATAACAGTCTTTAACAGTCCTTTACCCAACTTTGAACAGACAAATAGCCATGAATCAACTGGGCAGTGAAAAAGGAAAGTAATAAAAAGTTTTAAAAGACATTTCTCACAACATGAGGAGGATTACATAGTCACGGCCCGCTCTCTCAATCTATGGTTCTTTCTCAAAAGAAACTAGTATCCATAACATTTAGCCTACCCTTGTTTAAGAGTAAATAATATGGCAAAGGCAACCCATCTGCTATAAATGGAGATGTGAAGATGCTAATTTGTCAAATTTACAAAAAAGGATAGAGTCAATTTGTCTGGGTCTGCATTTCAAATAACCGCACTGAACTACAGATCACTAGCTGAATTCATCGAAAGGGGCGACACCTGGTCAAGGTTTCCATCCATTTCATTCAGGATAACAATCAATGCAATTACAGATATTTTGTATAAAAGTGTAGGAGGCTTTCTTCTCTGGAAATTGCCTCAAGATATGAAACTATTATAATGATACAAATAGAATATGGAGAAGAAAGTAAAAGTGAGAGAGAAACAAATGGGCGGGGGTGGCGGGATAAAAGAAATAAAGATACACGTATAGACAGTGAGAACTTAAATCTGTTAATCAAATTGTGCAGAGCTTTAATTTAGCACTGATACCTTTCACAAAGATTTTATTGACTTATTTGTGTGTATTAATGCACTTGTGTTCATATCTGTAATATTTTCAAAGGAGTTTTTAAACTATACTGTATGTAGTCTGTAGCTCACGAACTTGCCGTTTCAAAACCTAGTGAACTGACTATGAAGACAGCATTTTAAGGAATCATAAGCAAAGACATTAAAATGCTGTCTCCTTAGATATCTCCATCCATCAATCCATCCATTTTCTATAGCCGCTTGTCCAATGTAAGGTCACGGGTAGAGCTGGAGCAGGTGGCCACACACTTTCACACACTCACTCACACCTACGGGCAATTTACAGTCTCCAATTCACTTCACCTGCATGTTTTTTTGACTGTGGGGGAAGCCAGAGCACCCGGAGGAAACCCACAAGAACATGCAAACTCCAAACTGGTTGATCCTGGACTTGAACTGGGGACATTCTTGCTGTGAGGCGACAGTGAGCCATACATTGAGAAATGTCCACAAAGTGGAGCCAAAAGTAAGCAGTATTTTTAGATGTAAACGATGTAATACAGAAAATAGGAATGCATATTTTATTAACTATTTCCCTATGATTTATACATTTCTTTACCCAATATTTGTGTGTGCTATGTATTTTTATGCTTATTCTAGAATTGCGTTGTTAGCATTGCAACATGATAAAGTCTAATTCCATAGAAATCAATTCTGAGTCAAGTCGCTGTTTACGTAGAACATTTTAAATTACTCGCTTATGGGGTTATAAAGGTTAGGAAGTGCCCTATGTAGGCAAAAGAAGGTAGGCAGCGAGACATTTGTACCATAACTACAATGTCCACGCTGTAGACCCCTCGTCCATGTATGTGTGTGTGTGTGTCAGAGCGCTACGGGAAAAGAATGGAAAACGCCACCGGTCAGTCATTTTCATTTTCTGTCTCCCGCTCTCCATTTTTCAGAGTGACTGTGTGCAGGAGGAAGAGCACGAGATCAATAGAACTGAACTTCAGCCTTCGATCTCCACAGTGCCACACCATTACCATGGAGACAGCAGCTCTGGTCCCTAAGCATCAGTAACTGCTGGAGTGAATGGCAACTTGTCCAGTAACCGAGCAGTTTAAACAGTTAGTTCAAACTGTGGGTGCCACAGTCCTAGCGGCTTTATACATGGCATCACAGCATATAAAAACACTTCTTATACATTCTGATGTGTTAACCAAATTGGGAATTCTGCAATCCTTTCAGTAGAGGTGGCTCCCTCTATGAAGACTAAGGACACCCAGATATTCTTTTAAAAATCCAGAAGGTCAATGAAGACCAGGGGCCTGGTTTACAAATGTTGTGTACACACACCATGGGCATAAAAAAAGTACATATACCATTTCCAACACATATATTTCAGGTTTACCAAAAGCAAATAAACTGAATAATCGTTCGGCTTTTTGCACCCAGTTATCTCATTTGCATGTCTGTACATAGGCGTATTTGTGTGCCCACGGCAGTCCTGTTTGCAGGCCCGGCGCGACAATGAGAGTAATTTGATTTGTGACATCTTTACTGTGATCTTGGTGTGGAGATCCAATTTTCAAGCCAAATGACTGCAGCGATGCATCCACTTCCTCTGCTGCCATGGCGAAGAGCTGCCACGGTCATATGAAAATATGGGAACATCACAACAGATTATTGACACCGTTTGTTGAGAAGCAGATTTACAAATTACATATACTTTACAGCCACTAATCTCACCCCTACTTCTAAATTAACCATAACCATTTATTAAGCATAGAAAACACATAACAGGCAGATACACAATACTTTATTCAGAAAAACTGCAAAATTCAGTAAAAATGTAGTCCAAAGGGTGATGCGCTCCATCTGATGTGCTACCTCCTGATGGCATACAATAGCATTGTGTAACAGCGCTGTCAATCTGTCATATCTCATTCAAACATATTCATTGCAGAATACAGCAGTTGCAAACAATCACAAGACACTTGAGAGCCAATGAGCATTTGACATCACTGTCCTGAAACCTGCGTTCGTGCTTCTTGAGGTGTCAATTTTTTAATTATGAAACAAAAGCAACGAAGGTTGGCGGTTACGTTGGGCACGATGGTGCTGCGGTGGATGGAGATGGAAATCGTTGTATAAAAGCCTTGAATTTTGGTCTATTCCTCAAAAAATTATATCTGAAGATTTGGATCTAGTGAAAAAATTCAGTGGATTTTATTATTGTTATATGGCGCTTTTGTGGTTTATTTTGTTTTATTGGCATATTCTGGAAACTCCTTTTGTGTCCCCTGGCAAACAAAATTAAAATGAAATGCTTAATGAATGATTAAACGAGTGAAGAGTTTTTCTTTATTTTAATTTAATCCTTTAAAACATTGTAAAAGGCACAAAAATCACACAGAACTGAATTAAAATGTTAAAATGTCATATAATGTCAGCTGCGTCAAATAAATGTTAACTAATTTAACTGATTATAAATGCAATGGAATTAACTGAATGATTCCATGAATTCAATATTAATCGTATGTTTCTAAGGGTGTTAATATGTAAAATGATGATGTTTAGATGCTGTAAATACGTCAATATTGTACATTTTGGTGTATGTGCAAACGTAAGAGAATGTATGTTTGCAAGTACCAAACTTTACGTAAAAATACATTCGTATTCTCATGAGAGAATTTTTCATTTTTAATTCACAAAAATGATTATAATTTGTGACTATTTTGCACTAGGTGTTTTAAATCAACATACAAAGCCTAAAAAAAAAAAAAAATCACATTTGCCACAAACTCCACATATTAGCGTTAATGAGACCTTGTAACAACTCACTAGTGTGACAACTAACCCCAGACTCCCACATCTATTAAATTAGAAGAGTACTACTCTCAATAAAGCAGAAAGGCAACTGTGCAGCCAGTAACACTTTCAAAAGATATTATATTCATGATTACAGAATATACATTACAGTGTGACAGAGAGAGATAGAAGAATATGCAAGACTGATACAAAGTGTGAGAGTAAATGTGTTTGTATGTGACCATGGTGATGGAACTGTAGATCCTCCTTGCTCTGGCACTAAAACAACCATCTGCTGAAGCTTTGTTTTTCAGACCTGAGACAACAACGAACTAGCTGTATGAGTCTGTGGGCATGTGTGCCTGTGCACACGTATGCGTGTTACCACACGAGAGAGGTGGAAAACAAGAACACGATAAGTAGAAATGAAAGAGACGAACACCTGTGAGCTGCCAAAACGATTCACGGTGCGAGTCACCTCATGGTAATAAATACATTAGGAGCGGGGTAGCGGCCCTCGTGCCGCCATAGGACTTAGTAATATACCCCTGCTATGAGGTTAGCTAGTGCCTGAATGGCATACGACATGCTTCTTAAGTTGCGGTTTATTCCCCTACGACATAATTGGGAACAAAGCAAATTTAACCTTGAAGAACAGCAAAAGTTTGAATGTGGGCCGATCTTAAAGAGGCTATTAAGCATGATGGATGGGTGGCACTTATTCTGTGAGCAAAAATAATAGTCTTATTGTTTCATCTTTTGTATTCATTATATCTGAAACTCTAAGAGGACAGACTGACAGAGAGGTCAGTTAAGCAAGAATAAAATCTATTTTACTGTTCTAGCACTCTGTTCATGCTGTTTAATGCTTGTATTGGTCTATTGAAATCTGACAAGATATGTTTCAAAACATTGAAGAAAATTAAACCCAGAACATGTTTTATTCAAAAATAAAGAAAAAAGGACAAACTGATTTCAATCCATTTAATATCAAGAGACTCTTAAGGGAATAAAAAAATATATTTTTTGAGCAATATATAAATGAAGGGCTCTTAAAGTTCATACCTCATTCACAATGGGTCTGTTTACAGATTTCTTTGAGTGACTCCAGAAGGTCATTCTGTACATTGGGCATCATTTCTAAAGCCCGCGTTTGAATAGTGTGACTTTCACAAAGTTGCTAATGGAAAAGTTTGAGCAACATTGAGTGACACCCAGCATTTGTTGCTTTGGTTCTCTGGATTTTTCAAGCGTCTTGCAATAGAGGAAGGCAGGTCGGCTCAAGTCCCTGCTCTGCATCTCCCAGCGGAGGACAATGAGGGTCATGTAAGGGCATACTCAATACTCCGACATGCTCATAGATTGGAGCGAACAGCACCTGACATGGTAAAGTGTTGAGAAAGGGCTTCAAAGGCCATCTCTGCTGTCTTAAACAAGGTCTGCTATGATGGTAAAATGCAAGACTGAGACTTTTTCTATAGCACTGATGGACAAAAGCCTGATGGAGATAAATAAACATCATTGCTTAGTAACACTCGTTCAGACAGGTATTTTAATGCCTGGTTGAACAGCAGTACATCAAGGAACAGTAACTTCTGCAGCAAGTCAACATGAAATGGTGTACACAACCCAGTTTAATGTGGTAATGAGATGCATTGCTGAGTTAAACAGGATTTACAATGGAAAAATAATTAGGGATGGGACATCATTTTATTAATTGGGAATTGTTTGAATCGTTAAACGTAGTACCTATATGGGGCCTGGGTAGCTCAGCAAGCAAAGACGCTGACTACCTCCCCTGGATTCATGAGTTCAAATTCAGGGTGTGCTCAGTGACTCTATCCAGGCTTCCAAAGCAACCAACTGGCCTGGTTGCTTGGTTTTTGCTCTCAGTGGGGCGCGTGGTGAATTGTGTGTTGATGCCGCGGTGAGTAGTGTGAGCCTCCACATGCCCTAAGTGTCTAAGTCATATCGATAATGCGCTCAGCAAGCCATGTGATAAGATGCAAGGGTTGAATGTCTCAGAAGTGGAGGTAAACGAGATCCGTCCTCCGCCACCCTGATTGAGGCGAGTCCACCACGAGGAATCAGAGCGCATTGAGAATTGGTATCCCAAATTGGGGAGAAAAAGGGGATAAAATCCACAAAAAAGTAGTCTCTAATAATAAGGCTTGGTGGCATCAGTGGAAAAAGTTTTTTCAGAACAGTCAACAAAATTACTGATGAAAATGTTCATTGGTAAAAGGCTTTTGAATTTTGCAATGCCAACGAAGACAAGATGAATAAGATGCATCATTATTAAAATTGTTAAATTATTATAAAAACATACTGTTGTCAAAATTCATAACTTGTATTGTGAATATTCTATTTCTGTAAAAACAAGCTATATGCAATGCAATATCATAAACTACTGTAGATAAAACATGGAAAATGAATAACAAAGAATACAGTAACTTGAAAAGTAGCTAATACTTCATTATATTCATGTTAGGCTATTATTTCAGGAGCAAAGGTTTTCACAATGACAGCTGCATTTTCCATTGATACGTTTAAATTAACATGTTTATACAATTTTCTATATGTTTGAATATTTTATAAAAATTTGGTCTTATAATTTGACACAAGTTTTTGTGATTTTGCACATTATCATCAATTAAATATGTTGCTTTTGTTGATTAAAGGTTATAGATTAAAGATTATAGGCCATTTTAGTGAGAGTAAAACTGATTCAATTAATAAATATAACATGACAAAATTTAAGGATATTTTTATTAAAAGACTACTAAGCTGAGCAAGTTATTACATTTTGATGAAAGAAAAAATATTTTTATTTTTTTTGTTCTTTCCTGTGTTGATGGATTTCCTAATAAAACCGGATGTTTGGCTAAGACATATCAAAGACATTGTTCCCTTTTTTTATATAGTTAGTTGCTTTTAGTTTAAAGGTGCACTCATTATAAATAGCTGTACTCGCAATTTTGAAACATATGTATAAAATCATGACCACTCACATGAGATGAAGACTCCAGTCACATCATCAACCTTATAAAAGCCGTTTTATTCTACATAGAGAGGGTCCACACATGAGGGCAACCATGTTAGTACCACATGACCAGTCGAATACTACTCGTTAAAGCTCAGTAACCCCCTATTGGACACTTTCACTCATGGATTAAATTAATAATGTCTGACAGTGAAATGTGAATTTTTACATTGGCAAATTGACTGTAAAAAAAAAAAAAGGACGATGCCCCTTTGCTCTTTTCCATTGGTGAGAACTGAAGCCGCCAGTGTCCCGATATGGCGCTGACATCTTGGGACTTGAGTCTGCACAGTTGCGATTTCGGGACCAGACCTGCGAAGTAGTGAGCAAGTAGTAAAGCCGCGAAATCAAGGCCCCGCCCTCACTCTCGCTGAATCAATCGCAAGCACACGCCCCTGCACTTTTGACGGTGTGAAATAATTAATTATAGAAAATTTTTATATTAAATTTAAAGCCCCAATCTCCTCAGTCCTCCGAAGATCCTGAAAAAAAGTCAGTTGGTGCTTCAGTGACTACTTCGCTCAGAGAACCTGTCAATCACAGCTGTCAATCATGATGTCACAGCACCGTTTTTATAACATCAAATAACTAACTAAAAACAAACTTATTTTGAAAACAAACACTTGAAATTACATCAACGTGATAGAAACTACAGTAAATGACAGAAACTATTTTTGGAAAAAGATATGTGAATTGTAATTTAATTGTTTAGTTGGTCTCACGTCCCGTTGAATAACATGGGGAAGTGGGGTTTATGACCTATACTAGGACCAGTCACCGGGGGGTTTGAGACGTTTTGGCTTCACTTTTGAGGGCTTGTGCGGCACACTTGTCTGTAACTTAAAACCATTGTGTTTGAATGATGCTGCATCCAGGCCACTAGGTGTAAGACTAAGATGACATGAACAAAAGATTTCTATAAAAAATAACAGCCATGAACCATCATTTGCTACTTGCTAGTCAGTTACAGGTGGTATTAGTGGGAGGGACATTCTCATTTTAGAGAGCATTTGATTGGACAAAAATGTGTGCAAAAGGAGTCATCAATATTTTTGGTATGTTTTCCCAATAGGGGACTGTATATTTGAAATGTGTCTATCTATTAAAAGTTAATTTGGTCTTCTTTCAAGAGTACACTACCACATACAGTAGATGGCTTTAAAGCTAATAGACACAAAACTCGTGGGGTCTTGAAAGCAAGTCAATTTTTATTTCATGTTGACTTTAGAACAAAAGAAAGATGGACAGATGAAAACTAAGTGCATTTAGTTGGCATCTAACAGCCCCCCTCACGTCAGCTGATGTGGGTTACACCCTCAGAATGTAATATGAATGGGGTTTCTGCACTGAAAACTGCCCCATCACATACAGTACAAAGACCTTAGTCAAATCCCAAGAAAAGAGAGAGGGAAAGAGAGCGGGGCAAAAAACAACAAACCAAGCAATGGATGTATAATGTGAGTTGAAGCCCAGATGGGAGGATGAAGTGGGTAAGTAGAGGTAAAGAGAGAGGGAGAGAGAATGAAAGAGATGAATGCATCTCCTGTTCTTCAAGCACTGTCTCAGTGTTATCCAAGAATAAACAGGAAATGCAGCTGCACTTGGACCACTCCCCTCCCCCTTGTCCCAAAATACCCCACATTCCAAACAGACTTCCATCATCTCTCTCTCCAACTGACCAAATTTACTGAAAAGGAAAGAAGTTTTAAGAAACATCTTCAACTGCTCCCACCTATTGCCCAGGACTCATTCTTCTCTCTGTAATGTGGTCTAATAGTTAGAAATCTGGACACGCAGTTCTGTCATTTGACTAATCCCTCTTTCTCGAGAGCATAAAGAGGAGAATGGTGGCTTTGTGGCCATGGACAGTGTGGCAAAAATAACTATATAGTACCAAATTGAGGTCGCACAGAGACAATGGCTGCCCTTCAGCATGTATTCACTGATGTCTCACAACTCTATCAAATGTGTCTCTCTCTCCGTAGAAGACTTTCGTCTTCCCATCTTACACATCAAAAATAGGAGCAAGACACCTGAACAGACCACGATCTCCCACCTTCTCCCCACCAATCGCCTTTGTCTTTCTTTTTGTCTTGCACCCTGACAGGATGGCTAGTGTTCTTGTGAAGCACATGGGATCAAAATCCGAGCAAGAATCTTCAGAGTAAAGAGGTTTTCGTTTAGTAAATTTCTGTGTTGAACTACCAGTTCACACTTTTTGACACCTGCTCACATCGGTTACAGATATCAGATATCAAATAAAATGTAATCTTTTCCAAAGCAATATAACTTATTCTGGTATAGCCCTCTACATGACTTTCTTCAGCACCTGATGTTAATCTTCTCTGATGGAGTGCTGCTCTTCATTTGGAGCATATTAACTGTCCACTCCCAAAAAAAAACATGCATATTCATGCAGCTGGACCAATAGAGGGATTATGTCCATGAATACATTAGGGCCGGGGCAAGTCATTCTGCATACCAATATAGACAGCTGATGTGCCCCATGTCAAACTGTCTCAGTTTTGCATTTTTGTATACATTTGGACAGCCATACCATGTGATCTAATTATACTTCTAAATAGATCATGTCTGTAACAGGAAGCAAGATTGTTTGCTGGACATTTTCCCATGCCATTTTCATACTGTAGCAATCACTGGCTTTCTTGGTGGTGACATACAATAGAGAATGGAAAACGGAAAATGATGTGTGTGTTATACAGGTAGTACAAGTGGCCTGAAAATGTGTAGGGTTCAAAAACAACCCTGAATTTACTTTTTAATTTTTAAATTGTATTGGAAAATCAGTTTGGAACATATGGAACAACAGGGCACCTCGAAGGGAGAACAATAATGATAGCTACATTATGTTGTAGGATCATTCCAAACAGAATTTCCAATTCAGATTACTCAAGAAGTCATAAAAAAAATCAAAAGTGACCACTTCTGAATGGAAAGCACCCTTTGATTTTATTATTTTATTTTATTATACCCTGTCCCCCTCCTCTTTGCAATCAAAAAAAGAATAAAAACATCCCTCAAAGACCTGTTACTCAGCATAACAGCATTTATCCTACCACATTCAAGCTGAAATGCAATCCGTCGATGTACTGGTCCATGTGCAAACCAGGCAGGCAACCCTTCCTCTCAACTGTGATCTGACCCCAGTTTGAGTAGATGAGTGTGGGGTGTGTTCGCTTCCTCTGCGGAGCTGAACTGTGCTTCTTCGCTAATAGAGATCTAAGCTCAGGACACACAGGTGATTACCTACACTCTCAGAGGTCGCGATGGGGTCACGAGTATAGTGCAGCATCGCTGTCAGACAGACTGGCCGGGTGGCTTTGTAATTACCCATGAGGCTACGATGGTGGTGGAGATGCTGCATTGAGGGATGTTGAAAGCTGAATGCAGCAACCTCTCTGATTGAGGTGAACAAGGGGCTGATTTGCATAAAGGGAGTGGTTTGATTAGTAGTTTTGTGTGCATGCTCAGATTCTTGGAAATAAGTGGTGTTAAAGTGAAATAAGAGATATGAAAGTTTGCATTTGACTTATCCAGTAAACTGATACAGAACTAAATATACCAATGAGTGAATCAATGTTTAGCTGCATGACTGAATACACACACACACACACACACACACACACACACACACACACACACACACACACACACAGATGTTCTGGGTGGTTACTTGGACATTGCTAGGTGGTTGCTAAGGTGTTTGGGTGGTTACTAGGGCATTACTAGGTGTTTGCTAGGGTGTTCTTGGTGGTTGTTGTGGTTACTAGGGCATTGCTAGATGTTTGCTAGGGTGTTCTGGGTGGTTACTAGTCTATTGCTAGGTGTTTGCTAGGGTGTTCTGGGTTGTCACTAAGCATTGCCACACCTTTGCTAGGGTGTTCTGGATGGTTACGAAGGCATTTCTAGGTGTTTACAAGGGTGTTCTGGGTGGTAACTAGGATGTTGCTATGTGTTTGCTAGGGTGTTCTGGGTGATTACTAGGGCATTTCTAGGGTAATCTGGGGGGTTACTAGGTGTTTACTAGGGTGTGCTGGTCGGTTACTAGGGCATTTCTAGGGTGATCTGGGGGGTTACTATGTGTTTACTTGGGTGTTCTGGGTGGTTACTAGGGCATTCTGCATGGTTACTATGGTAATGTTAGGTGTTTGCATGGGTAATCTGGGTGGTTTAAGGCATTGCTAGGGTGTTTGCTTGGTGTTTGCTTGGGTGTTCTGGGGTTGCCAGGGGCTTGTTGCACCAACCGTGCATAAGTTACAACTTAGCCTACTTTTGGCGTAAATGGCCACTAAACTACAATTTACCACATATGTAAACTAAATATTTATTGTAACACTGACATGGTTACAAAATTTACAACACATTAAAATGTATGTAACATTTTTCCAGTCTGTAGCTGAATATTTATTTATTGCCCCTTTTATTATAGGCCTACTATTTATTATATAAAATAATTATTTATGCATCGTACATTTTAATTCAAATGTACTGTAATACTGTTAAAAGTTAGGTGAGACAAAATATACTTTACCCTGACAAGATAAAACTGAAATGCAAGGCTTTTCAACACTTCTATTTACACATTTGAAGGCTGCTTTTTGAATCAATAAAAGGTAAATATCACATTATGCAACTACATATTGCTTTAAGGACAGCTTACAACCTACTTGCTAAGTCTTGTAAAGAACAGGTTATGAAACCAAATTATGCACTGACTTAGTTACAAACTAACAAGAAGTTTCTAACACCTTAGATTGAACTTTACACCCAAACTTATGTGAGTCCTTATGACAGTCAGTCCAACCCTACCCAGGTGCTTATCAAGTAAGTTCTTCATTAAGGCTATAAATATGGTCCCTCCATTTTTCAAATAACAATTTTAATATCTGCCAGGTGAAATAATAAAGATCAATTAGAAAGTAATAGCACACCTATCCTCAACAAGCTGCATGGTTTAAGGTATCATTCATGTCCGTGGCACAAATTGTGTCGGTTGCATGCCTAAGTTTAAAACTTAAGGTCAAAGGTTTGTTCTAATAGGTACTGTACGAGCAATAGGTGTCAAGTATAAGCAATATTAGTGATGCTCCCACTACATTGTTGTCTGAGGACATCAAAAACAAAGAGGTGGTCTGTTCTGACCTCCAACAGCATGTACTCCAGGTGAATAAATGTTTTATCCAAGCCATCTACAGACAGAGGGCAGTCACAGCAGGTCTGGGTGCTTATGATAGCTCAACCTGTTATCTGAGAGCAACTGAAGTCATGAAGAGTGAAAGACAATGGAGACATCAGCTAACAACCTTTGACAGCACACCCTTCAGAAGAGTTAATAGACTCTGACACAATGTGTGTGTGTGTGTGTGTGTGTGTGTGTGTGTGTGTGTGTGTGTGTGTGTGTGTGTGTGTGAGAGTGAGAGAGAGCGAGAGAGAGAGAGCGAGTGAGAGAGAGAGAGAGAGAGAGAGAGAGAGAGAGAGAGAGAAAGAGAAACTGTCATCAGAACAGACATCTTCTAGACTGACACCTGAATTTCATCACAAACAACCACACACACAGAGTCATGTATTATTTACCCTGGTGACCACTAGGACAGCATTCCCCTGGCGGTCCCCAAATGCAGGGATGAGAGGATTAAACATTTAACAGCGCATGACAAAATGGAACAGAATGAATAAATAAACTGAAATGGCCCCTGAATGCACAGTCAGCATGTGGCAGGCACATATCCCTATCCATGCCACCAGAAAGGATACACACATGTGTACACATGTATGCACGCACACAAACAAACACACACACACACACACACACACCCTAGCACAAGTATATATATAAATGAAAAAATTAATTGCACCAGAAATTATTTTTGGTTTTAGTTGCTGATATATGGTATATTATACAAAAATGGAAGCCTTTAAATCTCTACTTTATTAAACATGAAGTATTCAGGCCAGTCAGTAGAAATTAAACAGAACAGAATGCAACAGTTTTAAAGGTGCAGTATGTAAGATTCAGAAACCCTTGTTATTAATGACACCTGTGGCCATTAAAGTGAACGGCAGCCTGTTGCTAGGGACGCGAGTGAGCATCGACCGAAACAATGATGTATTATACAAAGAGACCGAACGTGATTCACAACATCATGCTGACAGATCAGGTAACATAATTAAAATTACACCGTTATGATTGTTTTACTACAAATAATTCAGTATTGATGCGAATCCATCACAACTGTCATTTTTGATGCGCTATTGTTTTATAATAATAGAATGTATATATTTTCTGTATAACCAAGTTACACTAATGAATGGAGCTTTTTGCATTATCTTGAACATTGTTTAGCATTTATTTTATGTGTCATTATACCTGACTTTAAGTATAAAGAAAAGATTGTTTAAATTATTTGAAAGTTATGAATCAAGGTAGCTTGCAATTTGTCAGCGTTAGCAGGAAAGATTAAGTTAGCTAAAATGACAGATCAATCCTTATGGCACTAGATTTCACATGCTTTGCATTTATGTATGTTTACCAGTCCAATAAGAAGAATGCCAATTCAGGGACTGTTTTGATCCCCAAAACTGAACGAAGGTCCCTCCAGGAATCAAATGCCCTGCCGATGTTCACGCTAGTTTTCGCTCGACCACGATCACGTTCTCGCTTAGCCAGATGGGATTCAGTAGATATATATCAAAAATGTTTTGGCTTACTCAGAGTTTGCCTAGGAGTCGGTGTTGTGCTTTGAGCCGGACGTTTGCTGGATTCCATCTCTAAGATAACTTTACCTAGTGTTGCAGACTGTCTGTTGATGCTGTTGAATAGCGGAAGAGAAGCTACTGTCTGAGGCAAGGCTCTCGGGAGCGTGCATAAACGTCACATCCTTTGGATTTTCCAGACAAAAGCGTTCCATTCCCTTCCCATGAAAATCAGTCTACAGGCTTTAATAGGCAACCTAGGAAGTCCGGGAAGGGCTCATTATTTAAGTTGCATTACAAGCCATTCACACATTGACAAAAAAAATTAGGTCAATGTGTTAATTGTGCTAAATATGTTTAACAGCAAGAAACATATTGAAATATAAAGCAAAAACAAATAAATATACTGATAAATAAAACCAATCAAAACACAGTAAAAAACTTTATAATTTCCAAAATCGCACGCAGTAATTTTGAATTTTTTGAATATTTAAACTATTATTTTCTCTGGCTGTCTTTCAGTCTCTATTGTGCACATGCTAGGTCACTCTTGCATGGTTTCGGTTCGACGCTGACTGGTTTAGATGACAGTGAGTGAGATTTTTGTTATACTGTAAATCCACTCCCTATGTCCGGGGCATGCATTGTACATAATGAATAAGAGTGCACTGCTCTAAACAATCAGTTTCTGTGCTAGGATGTGCAGTCGCAGAGGCACAAAAACCACCATGTAAAGGGGGCGCAGGCGGCTCACTAAATGTGGCGCAATCGGACCACATATTTTTTGACGCATTAAACATTCAACTATTCACTGCTGAAACTAACGCTTTAAATTTCCCAGCCCTATAAAATAGAAATTAAAACTACATAAATAATGTTAAACTATATTTCCCTTCCAAGCACACTCTTAGCTCTTGAACTACATATCTGAATCTAAAGTGACCCATCCTGTCATACTGATAGCATCAGAAAAAGCTATAAAACTAACAGCTCCTCTCTCTTCCCAAAATCCAATAGCTTAAAGTGTGTGTGATCATTATTTTGCTAAGAGAGCTAGTGGCGTGGTCAAGCTTTGCTGTGAATACTAAATGGCAGATGACCTTGGATGGGGCAGACCTACTAGCAATTCATGTTGATGACATCAGACAAGGCAAGAGAACCCCCTACCGGCTGAGACTTTACCAATAGCACTGTCGGAAATGCCCCTTCAGCTACCATCTATAACATGGTGCCCTAAAGTGGACCAGTTAGGCTAAATGTACCTTTAGAAGTGTGTTATGAGACATCTAGAGTACTGAAGATGTAATAAGGCTGTTTTCATTGTTTGATTGCTTGATCCGAACACAAGTTTGATTCCACCCCAATCCCCTTGCAGTTCTCGGTTCACATTGTATTTTTGGGTCAAAGTGGTTTGTTTACACTATTATAAGTGTGACTGGGAGCAAAGACCCAAATTATACATCATCAATAGAAGTTTAGGAACCGGCGAACCATATCGAAGTTCACATGAACCACACCTAGACCACCTTTTTAAGCGGTTCAGTAAACTACTTTTCCAACTATTCAACTAAACCATACTCAGATGCCAAACTCACTTGGATCCGCATCACAAGCTTTAGTTTGAAAGTGTTCTTAAACAATCGAATAAGGCAAACTTGTGCCATGAACAAATCTTTATGGAATCCATTTGTGTATGATATTGTATAATTTTGTGTGTGTTGGTGTGCGTTAGTTGGGGTAGACATACGTTACCATATATGTTGGCATTAACAATGTACATGTATGTTTGTATGTAGGTGTATGGGGTAGGTGTAATTGTGTGTCTTTGTGTCTGTGCATGTGTGTGCATCTATAATTGTGTGTGTCCTCCTTATCTGTTCCCTCTCTCCTTCAGTTCATTGGCAGACTAGCTGAGCTCAAACTGTTCAGCTGCAACTGGTCCAAGCCCAGTAATTACAGCTTGTCAGAAAGAATTAATTTTCTAATTTCTCATAAAGATGTGTAAAAATTACCATGTTATTATACACCAACACTCTCCAGAGGCACACGCCAAATTTAATTTAGAATTCTTCCCGCACATTAAATTAAATCCATAAATAAGAGTTTAGGCATTGGTAGGGAAGCATATGTTCGTTAGGCCGAACAGGCTGCTTGGGCCTGTGATAATGTCTATTGTAATGTTTTAATAGCTTGTGCCTTCTAAGCACCAATAAATTTATATGATCACAACAGGCAACGTGCACGGCCAATTAGACGTGCCACTGCTGCTGTTGTCCTCCGGAGGAAATGCAGGTAGGAAAACTGGAGGAGAGAGAAGCAGATACTTCAGGAGAGAGATGTTGGTTGAGGATGGATGAATGGATCCACCAATGAAACTCAAGATCAATCAATCAACTATCTATAGTGTGCTTAAAAGAGAATGAAACCACAAATAAATATGTTTGCTGTCTGCCAAAACTCCATGTACTTTACATGGATGCCCACAGAGAGAAAGAATGTGAGACATGGAGGAGGTAGAGAAAGAAGGAGATCAGTTGGTTTGGGATGAAGGCATAGGAATGGTGGATCCCTGCTGTGAGGGAGCACAGGATGGTGATCTCCCACTGGCACGGCACACAGACAGTGGGTCATCGTACACAGACTCACACACAGTGGGCAGTGCCACATTCAGATAGACAAAAATAGACCAAACTCACACATACCGCCAACTGAGTCTCATAGGCTTCATGAAACATGACTAAAAGTTGCTAGACAGTGTCCTCTCTGACACACGGGAGCCAGTCTGTAATAGGACCACAACTATATACACAGATATGTATGGCACACATCCATGACAAAAATGGTCACCCATGTCAGCCCTATCCACCCCCATACACAGATGAACAGACATACAACCCACCCCCAACATTCATTCACACATTCATACAACCTCGCTGAAGTGTTGATTTCTGATAGCACTCAACAGGTGAGTCATAATGTGTAAGTGTGTGAACGCTTTGCCAGGAGAACATATGCTGGCCAAAGAGCCATGAGGCAATGTCTCCAACGTGATCAGAGCTTTCAGCATATTAATACACTATCCAGTGGTTCTCAAAGTGAGGCTGTTCACTTTCACACATTATAATTTGCCATTGTGAATGTAGGAACTAATGTGATCAAACGGAATGGACGCCGCCTCCTGTCGATCGGCAGCGGGAACGGACGCCGCCTCCAGGCGGTCGCAAGGACGGGAACAAGGACAGACGGCTCCAAGACGGGAGTGGAATCAACCAGGGAAATTACTTCTGTGGCCATGAGCACAGGCTGTGACAGGGGAATGGCCTTTGTGGTCATGAGCACAGGCTGTGACAGGGGAATGGCCTCCTGTCGATCATCAGCGGGAACGGTCGCCGCCTCCTGTCGATCGCCAGCGGGAACGGCCGCCACATCAAGGCTGTCACAAGGGGAATGGCCGACGCCTCCTGGCAGTCGGCAGAGGGAACAACCGCCGCCTCCTGGCGGTCGGCAGCGAGGACAGCCGCAGCCTCCAGGTGGTCGCAAGGACGGGAACAAGGACAGACGGCTCCAAGACGGGAGTGGAATGAACCAGGGAAATTACTTCTGTGGCCATGAGCACAGGCTGTGACAGGGGAATGGCCTCCTGTCCATCGCCAGCGGGAACGGACGCCGTCTCCTGTCCATCGCCAGCGGGAACGGTCGCCACCTCCTGTCCATCGCCAGCGGGAACGGTCGCCGCCTCCTGTCCATCGCCAGCGGGAACGGACGCCGCCTCCTGTCCATCGCCAGCGGGAACGGACGCCGCCTCCTGTCCATCGCCAGCGGGAACGGTCGCCGCCTCCTGTCCATCGCCAGCGGGAACGGTCGCCGCCTCCTGTCCATCGCCGGTCGCCGCCTCCTGTCCATCGCCGGTCGCCGCCTCCTGTCCATCGCCGGTCGCCGCCTCCTGTCCATCGCCAGCGGGAACGGTCGCCGCCTCCTGTCCATCGCCAGCGGGAACGGACGCCACATCCAGGCGGTCGCAAGGGGAATGTCCGCTGCCTCCTCCTGGCGGTCGGCAGAGGGAACAACCACCGTCTCCTAGCGGTCGGCTCTGGGAACATCCGCAACCTCCTGGTGATCGACAGCATGCTTTCGTAAAGAAGCCTAAGAGGCAGTTGACTTGATTGCCTCCTGGGGGTCAATAACAGGCTCATCCAGGCGAGCCATCTAGGCGGGCCTCTCCAAAGACACTGACAGAAAGGGATTTGGGACTTGGTGTTCCACCCTCACAGCAGATGTTCCATCTATACCAACTGGTAGAGGTGGTCCACCAAATCCCAAAAGTAAAAATGAAGATGAAGAATCGAACCCACCTCCTCTGGATGGATGGGCTTGTCCAGACCTGCCAAAAAATTACAAACAGCACGACTGAAACTGAACATTGAATGATGGAGAATGAACATTACACAACAATCTGATAGGGAAGACAAGACAAATGAGAGAGTATAAAGAGGAAGATTGAACACAGGTGCTGCCAATAATCACAAGCAGCGTGAATCAGCACAGCCATGACAACGCTGATTGCGCTGCTGAGCAGCACCCATGGGAAACACGAGAGGAGGAAGAAAGAAAAAGGAGGAAACGGTCACAATCCTGACACATAATGAATAAAACCAGACCAAAACGGCAGGATCACGATCCTGTGCCTTTTTCTCCTTTTATACTGTCAGGTAGGCTCACAGCCCTACACTTGTGTGCATGGCAGATTCAATTGATTGAAGAGGACGATTTTCAGTGAATTAACATATACATTTCAGTCTTTTTCTTACAGAATGTTGTCATATTGCTTCAGAAGACTTGATATGAACAACTTACAGTATATGGTGCTTTAATGTGCATTTGAGCTTGACTTTTACAAACATGATCCTCTTATCCCTTATCCTTGTGTTTCATAGATGAAAAAAGTCTGGGGGGTTTTTCAATGAAGAGTGGAACTTTCCATTTTTCAGCAAATCAGTAAAAACTAAAAGAAAACATATAGCTCCCATTGTATTGTTTTTAATAAAACTTGTTTCATGACAGTAAGCTGAAATGAAAAGCAGTTTGTTTCAAAGGCTTTTTTTCTATAATTATTTCATCCTAACATTAGAAAATTTTGCAAGATTAAAATGGGGAGTTATAAAAAATAACAAATAATATTTGGACACATTAGCCACAAAAATAAATGTAATTAAACAAATTAAAAATATATGAATTTCATTGCAATATTAAACATTAAATATCAAAACAAGTGGCATCTGCAAACAAATTATGCTAGAACATTTTTCAGAACTAACTTCACTGTTCTTTGAACTTTTTTGCAATTTAGTTTAGCAAAAAGGCCCTAAGGTCATTTTTTGTGGATATACGAGGTTAGTTCCCCTCAAGTTCACACCGGTGTCCTAGCAGAATAACCAAAATATATTTCAAAACATTAACTATGGATATGTTCCACAAACATTTGACAACCATAACAAATATCAAAGTATTATAACCAAGTATGCAAATACTTAATCTAAATTTTGAACATTATATCTAAAACTTCCTTTTGTGTGTTCTGCTTGAAAAGTGTGTTGGTGCTATCCTTGTCTGAAAGAGCAACTTGCTTTCATAATTTGTTATCTAAAGCAATAAGGCCTATATACTTACATACGCAAAAAAAAAAAAATATTATAATTCACAAGATACCAGACATTACTGTTCTTTTTTGGTTGTAGTGCCAAAGTAAAAGAACATGAGGACAAATAAACACTATAAAATGAGATGTGAGAGCATAATAATGAGATATGAGAGAAAAATGAATGCAGTGTGAGCTTGTGAGGGCCTTGGCAGATGCACATATTACGTACCTGTCAGTTGTGCGGAGGCCCCTTGTGCTGAAAGAGTTCTGTCCTTGTGTCTGTCTCTACCTGAATAAAATGAAAAGTAAAAGAACAAGTTATAAACTTCAATCAGACTCTCCAACCCTCTCATAATCTGAAGCTTTTCAAGGCTTGAAGAGGTTGTGTGCTGGTCGATCAAAGTATCAACTTGTTTTGCCTTGAAACTATAATTTCTCCAAGTCTTCATTTTAGGCCAACAGGAAAACTGCTGTAACACAAGATGGACATTGTGTAGACTTTGCTGTTCATAAACAACTTAAAACATCCTTAATCCCTTCTCAGAACTTATCTTTGCATTTGTAAATGGTACAGTACTTAAAATGTCACATCTAGTGTTTATGAGTGTAAGCATGTGGAATGGAGAGGATTCTAGAAGCTTTATCAGAGTTCTTGGCAAGCTTTCGTTCTCCTCAACAAACCCAGTGCTAAGTCTTATATCATCCCTCTTAGAACAGGATTGGTAAACCATGTCATTTGTGAGTAGTTTTGGGAGATTTAGACCACTGTCCCTTCGCTAACATATCAAACCAGATGAGATTTAGAGGACGTGGTTGTATATGTCTTTGCTAGAACATTGTGGGGACACGCTGCTTGTATAGTCAGAGAAACCATTGGGACCTTTCATTATGAGCCGAGCTTCATTGTAAATGTCTAATCTTGCACGCTGCCGTATACAATCCACCAAGAAAACTTGCATGTCATTGTTGCGAGGAGGAAATGGAATGTGTTTGAATGACTTAACCTCAAATTAACATACATGAAGTTCTGACAACATACAGTGGGTATTTTAGGTCATCATGTAACATATTCTTGTAAATTAGTTAAAGTGGTTAGCTGTTTAAGATGGGTCAGACCACACTGGTGCTATTCCCGAAGGGGTAGCGTTTATGCTCACTGAATTGGCAGAGATGCCAGTACAGCGGCATTAAGATGAAGTCAGGCTCAGTGTAAAATAGGACAATAGAGAGTGGGATTTGAGATGATTCTTGTAGTTGCATGTGTGTGTGTGTGTTTGCATCATTTGAATGTTGGGTAGGTGTGAGGGAACAAGCCAATACATTTGAGTGCATAAAAAGAGTGCATGTCTGTAAGATAATTCATTATACATCCTCAAACACACACACATTTGTGTATATACTGTATGTACACAGAGCCTATACAGGTAAGAGTGTGTGCATGTTACCTTATATGTGTCAAAGGATCCATGTGTGTGTGTGTGTGTGTGTGTGTATCCTGCAAATGTGTGTGTCAGCACCAGGCCTCTGCTTAAAGCAGCCTTATATACTCCTGTCAGCCCATAACGCCAGACCGAGTGCCACACTGATTGAAATCTCCTTTTGTGTGCTAGTCTTCAGTGATGTGGCTTTTCTCTCCCCCTCATCTCATGATGGAAGCCTGTACTGTTAATCTGAGAGTGGCCCCTGAAAGGCCGAAAAGAGTTGCTGGGCTGAATGCATTTTTTACCTCCTCTGTCTTGCTCTATTCAAACGTGGGGCGTGAGAGCTGGCGGCTAACACCTAGACAACAATACACGGCCAAAGCAATACAAACCTTCCTTACACGAAGTTCTCTGTCTCTAGGAGACTTGTTTTTCCCACATCATCTTCTTCCTCACCGAATAATAGTAATGTCCCCCATAATGGCACCTCAAAATACAGAGGATATGTACTAAGGACATAATGAGAGAGTAAAATGCCTGATAAGGGCAACGCAAATGGATCCATGTTGCAAACTTCTAGATTTTAAGAGAAAGTGTAGTTAAAAAACAATTAGACAATCTTTTCACAGGATTGTGGTGAAATAATAATAACAGACTTTCAGATTGTGTGCAACAGTCTGGTTCTGGAAGTAAAAACCCACTCATTTTCACCATGGGTGAATGAATGTTTAACAATAACTTATAAACCTTTAAAGACAGGCCTAGCTTTAGGTCTGAGGTTGGCAATCAATGGAATGCGCTTTTGTTGAAGTCATCAGTATGCATTATTTAAAAAATTGTGTTCTACCAAAGATCCTTCAGGGATGTATCCACCAATCAGAAAATGGAGGCAAACAAAGAGCACCAAAAGAGTCCAGTGCCAAATGCCCACTTTCATGATGCAATAGAGTCTGCAGACTACTTTTATATTTGTATATATATCTGAATAATTTACAATAAACTAAAGTACAGTTTCAATACTGGTAATCAACTTAAAAATTAATGATTGTCATTCGCAATGATTCATGGGATTGTATTTAATTCCCTCATTAAAGAGGTTAAGAACACAGGACTGTACCTTCAACATTTTTTGTCTGATTTTCATATACTTTTCTGCTTCAAATCAAAGTTTGTAATGTTGTGATTCACCTCGGAGCTGTTTGGCTTAGAACTCTTTTATGAAGTACTTTTGAAATACCTATGGATATGTATGGTTTAAAAAGTTGCACTCTATCCAGAGCAGGGCTTTCTGGGTGTTGATTTTGCACTCTATACTGAATACAAGGGTGTGGTCCAGCATTAGTAATCCAAGACATTCATCAGACATTTACCTTCATTCAGATGGGCTCAAAGGGCACTTACAGCATTGCAAAACTAGGAGATTGCTGGTCAACAAGATGCTACAGATCTACTATAGCAAATGCAATGTCAGTGTGGATGGGGATGAGAAACAATGATAATTTTGTCAGATGCAGAATTGCAAACATAGATTAACAAAATTAGTTTAGAGTCTGCCTGGCATCCTGGACTGAACGTCAAGCAACCCATGAGCCATGCGTATCGATGGACTCCATTAGAGACAGAAGAAGAATAAGATCTCATTGTTGATCAGGGTGGAATTCCCCTCTGAGGCCAAATAAGTCGGGTCCTTTGTTTTCTGGCCTCTGTGACAGAATACTTATATAATCCAGTCATAGAAAATGGGGACTATGTCAGGCCGTAAAGCGAAGTGGAGCTGTGGCCTGTTTGATTGCATGGACAGATGGAAAGATGAAGGAATTGAGAGATCATACGACTCTTGTCATACATAAGGCCCAGAAAAGATGCCCGAAACATAGCATTGTTGCACTTTCACATGGATAAAGAGATGAGAAAAGGATAGAAAAGATGAAAGGAGGGTGTCATAAAAAGTATAGCAGCAGAAGTCACTATCACTGTACATTTTTGCTATTTTGTGTTTCCTCTTTATCAATATCTACTATTAAAGTTGGTGATACTTTTAAAGAACTGTTTGTTGGCCTGAATCGAGTAGGGAAAATGGCCCCTTTTCCCCAACAAACAGAAAAGATGAAGAAATACAGAAAAGAAGACAATGGACTGACTTTTATGAGACAATTGCAAGTCAGAGAGAGAAGCGGTCTTATATCAGCAATGCTAAGTTCACATAAAACTTTAAATCTGAAGGCTTCTTTCTTTGTGGCTCTGACTAAAACAGGTGGAGAGAGTAATATCAAAGTGGAGGGAAAACAGCCAAGTAAATTCATCAGGGATGCAACTAACAACTATTTGGAAAATTAATTTATTTGTCAATAAATTCTACAATCAATGAATTTGTAAAAAGACATTTTCCAACTGTTTCCTGTATTTTATTGAATAGCTGTACTATTTTATTCCACATTTATCCTTCAAACAATGTGCAAATTGAAGGCTACAATGCAAAAAAAGTGTGAACGTGTCAAAATGTCATGATGTCATCTGTCATTGATTTTTCTGAGTATCCTGAACAATTGAGATGAGAAAAACTGAACCATCATAAATTGGTTTCAAATATAATTTAAAAATAAACGAGCATAAACAAAAAACTAAGACATCCATTGTCAACTATGTTCATTAAATCCATTGATTATTACCAATTTAATTGATTAGTTGTTGAAGCCCTACAATTCAAAAAACAGAAATCCACATTTCTATTGCTGCACACTCATGGCTGAATGTTGGGCCAATATTCTTGCAATCAATATTTTCAAACTCAGCACGACAGAGAAAATGTTAATTGAAGTGAAACTAGTTTAGACAAGACCACTGTTTTCACACAATTAAGTTGTTTCATGCTATGCAGATCACATACAGGAAATGAACGCAGATAGAGGAGGAAAATGAAAGATGTCTCTCCTGACTCAGTGTGACTGTGAGGTTAGCCTCTGGAGTGAGCAAAACAAAGAGATTAACCTATTTACATCTGTTACCTTCTTTAATGGCTTTTTGTACGGCTAATTTCAGCCATCTGCGTTCTTTCTAAAGACTTTGTCACACAAAACTAATAAAAGTCATCTGGTGCGCACAATTAGAGAACACAGAACTGTACAGAGAGGCAGAAAGACTCAATGACACTAGGGTAGACAAACAAACAAACACACACACACACACACACACACACACACACACGTGTCATGCAGCTGGACATATGACTGGGCATGCATTCCCTGACATAAATTAATCACATGCTTGCTGAGTGACTGACAAACACAGATTAAGATCGTAATGCAGATTTTCAAAGTTCATTTATGTGTTGTAATGTACAGGAGAAAAGTATTTCTATTTTAAGGCACATGGTCTTCCCCTTTAGATCAGATTGTGTATGGGATAAATGGCAATAAACTTAAGTTCTTACAGGTAGTTCATCTCAAGATGGTTCTGGACTTCTTGCCTTAGCTGCCGTTTCATATTCAGTAGGTGTTCCCAAAAAACTGCCTGTCTAAAAATTAGGCTTTGTAGACATTTAAAGATTTAAAGAGACTTCTTTTAAGGGAATAGTCCCCTACAATATGATGGGTAGGTGCTTTTTTCAAAATAGGTGATTTTGATCAAAATTGCTCAATTGTGAATATGTAAATGTGGGTGGTCACATGTTAACATGCTTATAGCATGAAGATGTCTGAATGACAATCAATGGTCTGGGTGGATTGGGGAGGGGGCTTTGACTTATATTAAAATATGTCTACAGAGTACATCAAAATCTTATTTCAGAAAAGCAAGAACAAAATCATGTTTTCCAAGGATGCATCTATTTAAAGTAAATGAGCAACAAAAGTTGCACTAAAAAGTCAGAGAAAGCACTGCGGTTATTTTATTTCCCCTTTATTTTATTTTTCACTTAATTTCCTGTTTATATTAAATTAGTTCACCTTATATTTTCTGTATTGTTTATTTCAATACTTTAAGAACTCTATATGCTTGGGCAATTTTGTAAATCCTGACAATCATGTCAATAAACTTCAAAACTCTAAGAGAGAGAGAGAGAGAGAGAGAGAGAGAGAGAGAGAGAGAGAGAGAGAGAGACAAAGTGTGCAAGAGAGAAAGTTGGACTTTTGAGAGATTGACTGGCGGCAGGTAAGTGTGTGTAGGTGTGCGTGTGCCATGGTTTAGGTTGAATAGAGTCTGTCACAGTCAAGACAAAAAGAGTGAGAGCTGTAATGGTTGTATTGGAACAGCTGTGAGGTGGGGAGCAAGGGGGTGTTGAAACGCACATCCAGCCAACCAATGATCTCGCTTTATTTAATTAATAAAGCTCATCTCAACATGCATGAACACACCAGCAGAATGACACCAAATCTCACTGTTTTAATCACATTACATATGGGCCAGCTCATTATCTACACAGGCTTCTGGGTTCATGTGCAGTGCAAAGGGTTACAAACACACATGCACGTACACACACACACACACACACACTTCACAAAGTGCTAATAGCTACCGTTTGCATGTTTCTCCTGCCCTCTACACAGATGTCCTTTTACTGAGCAGCTATCATTTTTTAATAATTGATCGTGTTTTGTGACCGAGTGATTTTTCTGTATCATCTTTGTGTCCTGAATGCAGCAAGAAGTGTGACAAACATTCTGTATGCGTAAGGTCAGGGTCACACCTGTGTTCAAAAGTCTGTACTGCCCGTTATACAAACAACATTCTCTACATTTTTTCCTGATTGGACCAACTTACAGAAATACTTCATATAAACATTAAAACTCTTTATTCACCGCCATGTCATTCCAAACCTGTAAAGAATGTACATACAGCTCTCATCCATTCATTGAATGTTGACTGTGACCAGGGGCTCTCAAGCTTCAAAAACAACAAAAAAGCACATAAAAGTTGTCTATATTCCTCGTGTCTTCTGAAGCCATATAGTAATTTTACATGAGGAACAGACAGGAATTGAAGTTGTTATTCAATGAAAATCTTACTTGACAGCCATAGTCACCATTCACTTTATGGAAATGAGTAGCTTGGACATTCTGCTATAAATAAAGAAAGAATAAAAAAGTATTATGGGTTTCAAAAGACTTGAGGGTGAGTAAAAGATGACAGAATTGTCATTTTTGGGGTGAACTAGCCCTTTAAAATGGTCTTCTTCCTCATTCCAGTACAAAGAGTTCTATCTGAATAAACGTTTCACAACTAACCTACCCTGCAGCGTTCAAGCGATGGTATTTGTCCATCAATACAGTTTTTGTGCAGTGCCTATGAATAAATATTTTCACTTTGAATGCCGTTTTTTTCTCATAATGGGATTCAAAATATGCCCAGACAATTCATCTAACATGCCAACAGTTTTAAATATAATAAAACTCCTGTAATGGATGGAACAGATTTGTGCTCTGTGCACATGGGTAAAATGACCTTACACTATAACAAACCATGTTCTGTTTGAGGTTTTTCCTTGAATACTCATCAGGTCTTTGGTTCTCAATTGTGAAAGCTCTGACTCTCTAAGATTAATGAAGCCAAATTATGTGATACAGAAAAATGGGAGTACTAAAAGTAAAAAAATCTTAAAGGGATAGTTCACCCAAAAAGGAAAATGATTTCATTATTTACTCATTATATTAAAAGTCATCCCAGATATGTATGACTTTCTTCTGCTGAACACAAACAGTGATTTATAGAAGAATATTTCAGCTCTGTAGGTACATACAATGCAAGTGAATGGTGTCCAGAAATGTAAAGTTCAAAAAAGCAGATAAAAGCAGCATAAACGTAACCCATAAGACTCCAGTGGTTAAATCCATATTTTAAGAAGCAATATGATACAGTAGGTGTTTGTGAGAAACAAATATTTAAGTCGTTTTTTATTTCTATAAATCTCCACTTTCACTTTCAGATGTGAAGTGTAGATTTATAGAAAAAAGGATTAAATATTGATCTGTTTCTCACCCACACTTACCATATTACTTTTTAAAGTAATGTGTTTGTAGCATAGTATTGATTACCACAAAAAATAATTTCAACTCATCCATCATTTCCAAAAGCAAAACTTCGGTTACAGTGAGGCACTTACAATGGAAGTGAGTGGGGGCCAACATTTAAAAGTTAAATTAAATGATGGTTCAAAATAATAGCCACAGGAAAATATGTGTTAACATGATTTTAGTGTGATAAAATCACATACCTTTTGATGTTGGGGGTGTTTTGCTGCAGGAGGGACTGGTGGACCTCACACAATAGATGGTATCACGAGGAAGGAAAATTATATGGCTACATTGAAGCAACAGCTCAAGATATCAGCAAGGAAGTTAAAGCTTGGTCAATGGCTTATGAACAACAAAGTCAATGTATTGGAGTGGTCATCATAAAGTCCTGACCTCAAACCGATAGAAAATTTGTGGGTAGTACTGAAAAAGCATTTGTGAGCAATGAGGCCTACAAACCTGACTCAGTTACACCAGTTCTGTTTGGAGAAATGGACCAAAATTCCAGCAACTTACTGTGAGAAGCTTGTAGAAGGCTACCCAAAACATTTGACCTAAGTTGAACAATTTCAAGACAATTCTACCAAATACTAATAAAGTGTATGTCAACTTTTGACCCACTGGCAATGTGATTACATTTACATTTACATTTACATTTATGCATTTGGCAGACGCTTTTATCCAAAGCGACTTACAGTGCAATTATTACAGGGACAATCCCCCCGGAACAACCTGGAGTTAAGTGCCTTGCTCAAGGACACAATGGTGGTGGCTGTGGGGATTAAAGCAATAAAAGCTGAAATAAATCATTCTCTTTACTATTATTCTGACATTTCAGTCTTAAAATAGAGTAGTGATCCTAACTGACCTAAGACAGGGAATGTTTTCTATGTTTAAATGTCAGGAATTGTGAAAAACTGAGTTTAAATGTATTTAGATAAGGTGTATGTAAACTTCTGACTCCAAATGTATACATGACTCCTTAAATATTCATTTGTATAGAGTCGAAATCAAAGAGCTAATCAATGTCCCCTAAACTTTTCTAAAATGTCTAAGTTTGAACCACCACTTTTTGAGAAATAATTATCAAAAAGTTTCATTATGCTTGACCGAAGTGCAAAGAAAAACACTATAGCCTATATCTAGCCACAGTATTTATAAAGAATGTAATTTCTTCAGCACTAGCGTCACCAAACATTTGCTTTATTCAATCTTCCATAGGTCAAACAAACAGATAAACCCAGGTTAATGATAATAATGAGGGTTGAGCATAGAGTTAAGGGATACAAATTTGCATTAGCTCAGTATAAAAACAACAGAAGTCAATGGAAAGTCCCCACCATGATAGGAAAACAAACGTGTATGTGTGTAAGTTCTATCTTTTGATTACGACAGACAGTGAATCCCCACTGGCTGTTAAGTGTCTGTGGATTTATATGTGTGTTGCTCGTTTTTTTTGGGCCCCCTTCTGTCCCCACTCGTGAGGGCAAATCTCTGAATATGACAGGACATGAGGAGACTCAACCATGGCAAAGGACACATACTGTGTGGAGAGTACGGACACACATGTACATAACAAACTTACACACTCAAAAACACACCCAACATCTGCGTCTGTTGGCATGTGCATTTGTCCTGTGACCATCAATGTGTGTGTGATTCTCAGAGACACATTTGTGTCAGCATGATCACAGAGCAGTCTTTTGTGTCTGTTGTCTCACAGGAACACACACTGTGTGTTAAAAGTAGAGCAATATTCTCTGCTTTATGTGGCTTTTGAGGCCTTACACATTCAAGTACGTAAATGTACACGTATAGAAACATTACAAAGGCAAGACAGAGGACATAAAACCATAAAAAAATCTCCAAGCATTAGCACTGCTAGGGGGAAATACTGTCATCTCATTAAGGACCGCCCATATGAAAGGACAACTCTTTTCTGTTTTCATCACTGCTAATGACCACTTCTGTACCCTTATCACCCTTTATGCAATCTCACTTGCTGTTAATTGAATGACAATTAATGGCTTACTTCCCTTATCAGCTTTATAAAGGGGCTCTGATTAAACATGCTAATGAACTGACCAGTTTCTTATCAGACACAGTCCAGCTAGCAGCATAGGCAGTTCTAGAGGGAGGGACAGATGGGGCCTTGGCCCCCCCGGACAGAAGCCTGCATCGGACGATAAAACACTCGATTTTTGCTGTGAATAATAAACACAAATTCAAACATTAAAATAAAAAAATACAAAATTCAATATAGCCTACAAACTGGTGAATGTCCCGTAAGTCTATCAGGAATATTTAAGATAGGACACCATTATTTAGTTAAATCCTAATACTAATAATAATAATGTTACATTTATATAGCACCTTACCAGAGTTCAAGAATACTTAACATTTACAAGAAATGTTTCAGTTTAAAGAAGAAGAAGAAAAGCGTGTGTTAAAGGTGCGTACACACTGCCAGCAACTTTATCGCTGCAGGTCGCCAGTGGCTGGCGGTGAAGTCGCTAGTGGGTGTTCCCACTACTGGTTGCCTAGTAACGTTTATAAATGACATTCACGGATGCCACTCCATTGCTGTTGACAGCGAATCGCTTTTCTTGCCACTAAAAACAAACATTTTGGAGGGAAAAGACTAAATATAAATGGAATCGGTACATAAAATGCTTTATATCAAAGATGAATGAGAAACAAGGCTTGCTGTTTGCCATACCGGCTGTTTATCTGCGGCGAAAATGCAAATGCCGGTCTGTCTGGGTCCATAAAATCCCCGCGATCTCAGATACACCTTTCCACGCAGTATTTTTCTTAAAAATGTCCTTGTATGTGGGAAGAGACATATAAAGCACTGGAAAATTTCTAACAGCAAGAATTAGCCTTTCATCCACCTTTCCGTTACTGCAGGAGCTGAGAGAGAGAGAGAAGGATCACGTGAGCTCTCCCGTCGTCTCTCCTATTGGCTGTCGCTTCCGTTAGTCGCTCCAAAGTTGAACTTTTCTCAACTTTGTCGCGTCGCTGGACACGCCCACATCTAGCGCCAACGGTCGCGACAGCTCGTGTCGCCGGAAGTCGCTGTGCTCGCATTGAAAATGAATGGTATTGAGTCGCTGTCGCGCCCGATGTCGCTGGCAGTGTGTACGTACCTTAAGGGTATTAGTTTTACATGAGCAGGAACATTCCGAATAGATGAATACTCGATGGAGCATTTAAATCTTTATGGAGCATTTTAACTAGACCTTAATCACCGATGTGCATATAAATGTGGTCTACTTTAAGAGGCGGATAGACGGACTCCGACGTGAAATCATCACTTCTGGTTAGGAATTTAACATCGCACACAGATTTAGGCTATAAATGAATACATGAATCACATGTGAATTGTGTGATACATTAACATAGAAATTTCAAAAACTGGAAAGTTTATATGACGTTGCATCTTAATTATACACTTGATAAGCTCCAGACACACACAATTAACAGAGACCGCAAATGGAGTCGAGACCGAACCCATCCGATCTGAAATCATAATGTGCGCATGTTCATTCATAAGGTTTACACTTTAGAAATACTGGCTGCACAGTTTAATAAATTCTTTGCAATTTTGGATATGTTGTTTAAAATGACACTTTATCCTTGTGCTATCAGGATAATCAGTCAACTGAATATTTTTCAGATGAGTCTGTATTCGTATTGAAGTAATTATTTAAGTAATTATTCGTGCCTTTCCAAATAAGGTACTCTGCTTCGGGCACATCACTAATATACACATAGTATATACACAAAAAAAACACAAATAAAACCACAAACACATGCACACACAATTTCACAAATGTGCTTCTAGTGACTGAGATCTCACCAGTATAAACTTGTTTTTATCTGACACAGTCGCTTCCGTTCATCTGTGGTGTGGATGTGTCAATGCACAATCGCCTGTGTCTTTTGTTCACAGGAAGACTTCCCCATTTACCAACTCTCTCTCTCTCTCTCTCTCTCTCTCTCTCTCTAGTCTTACTCTTGTTCCCTCTATCCCTCTCTTCATTTCCTCTTTCTAAAGAATACATGTTTTTATACTTTCATCAGATCATTTGAATAAGCTGCACTATACGGGTTAATCTTACAAAACATGTAAAGAAATACCAAGATCACATTTCACCCAAAAACAAAAAGTAAAAAATAAATATATAAAACTCATATTTTAGATATTTACAAGAAGTGGTCTACCAATAGGACCCTGAAAATTTTTTGCACTGTGATGTTATTTTTAGGACAATTTTACCCACCAATACTTATTACTGTAATGCATCTTGAAATTGCCTCTCTCATAATTTTCTTATTTCACATTCTTCTCTGCATATCGCCCCCCAGAATAATGTCTAGCAAAAATTACAAATATTAACTATATTTAAAGTGATTGCTCAGGCATATTTTATATTCTGTCATCATTTCCCTTCCCTCATGTTGTTCCAAACAAGTGTGTACCCTTTGTATTATGTGGAACACAAAATATGTTAGACAGAAAGTTAAGGACTGACAGTCTCTGTCACCATTCACTTTCAAAATATGGAGAGAAAAAAAACACATTCACTGAAAGTAAATAGTGACTCAGGCAAACATTCTTTCTAATATCTCCATATTGTGTTGCATGGAAGAAAGAAATTCATACAGGTTTGGAACAACATGATGGTGAATGATGACAGAATTCCCATTTATAATAATTATAATGACACTCGGGTAAAGAGAGGGGCAGAGCAGTCAACCGATCACCATCTGGTGGTGAGTTGGGTCAGGGGGTGGGGAAAGACTCTGGACAGACCTGGTAAGCCCAAGCGAGTAGTGCGGGTGAACTGGGAAGGTTTGGAGGAGGTCCCTGTCCGCGAGATCTTCAACTCACACCTCCGGCAGAGCTTTTCAGGCATCCCTGCGGAGGTTGGGGACATTGAACCGGAGTGGGCAATGTTCAAAGCTTCCATTGCCGAAGCCGCGGTGGAGAGCTGCGGCCTCAAGGTTTTAGGTGCCGCAAGGGGTGGTAACCCTCGAACACTGTGGTGGACACTGGTGGTCAGTGAAGCTGTCCGACTGAAGAAAGAGGCCTTCCAGGATTTGTTGTCCCGGAGGTCTCCGGAGGCAGTTGCAAGGTACCGACGGGCCCGAAGGGCTGCGCCTCGGCCGTGAGGGAGGCAAAGCAGTGGGTGTGGGAAAAGTTCGGAGAAGCCATGGAAAAGGACTTTCGGTCCGCACCAAAGTGCTTCTGGAAAACCGTCCGCCACCTTAGGAGGGGGAAACGGGGAACCATTCAAGCTGTATACAGCAAAGATGGGACGCTGTTGACCTCAACCGAGGAGGTTATTGGGCGGTGGAAGGAACACTTTGAAGAACTCCTAAATCCCAACACGCCCTCTATGGTAGAGGTAGAGCCGGAGGATGATGGGGGATCAGATTCTATTTCCCTGGGGAGGTCACTGAGGTAGTCAAGCAACTCCGCAGTGGCAAAGCCCCGGGATTGATGAGATCCGACCAGAAATGCTGAAAGCTTTGGATGTGGAGGGGTGTCATGGATGACACGCCTCTTCAACATTGCGTGGAAATCTGGGACAGTGCCTAAGGAGTGGCAGAACGGGGTGGTGGTTCCCTCTTCAAAAGGGGGATCAGAGAGTGTGTGCCAACTACAGGGGTATCACACTTCTCAGCCTCCCTGGTAAAGTTTACTCCAAGGTGCTGGAGAGGAGGGTTCGGACGATTGTCGAACCTTGGATTGAAGAGGAACAATGCGGTTTTCGTCCTGGATCGTGGAACGACGGACCAGATCTTTACTCTCGCAAGGATCCTGGAGGGGGCCTGGGAGTATGCCCATCCGGTCTACATGTGTTTTGTGGATCTGGAGAAGGCGTATGACCGGGTCCCCCGGGAGAGACTGTGGGAGGTGCTGCGGGAGTACGGGGTGGGGGGTCCCTTCTTAGGGCGATCCAATCCCTGTACGTCCAAAGCGAGACCTGTGTCCGGGTCCTCGGCATGAAGTCGAGTTCATTCCATGTGGGGGTTGGTCTCCGCCAAGGCTGCGCTTTGTCACCAATCCTGTTTGTGATATTCATGGACAGGATATCGAGGCGTAGTCGGGGTGGGGAAGGTGTGCGGTTCGGTGGGCTGGGGATCTCATCGCTGCTTTTTGCAGATGATGTTGTGTTCATGTCATCATCAGTCCGTGACCTTCAGCTCTCACTGGATCACTTGGCAGTCGAGTGTGAAGCAGCTGGGATGAGGATTAGCACCTCTAAATCTGAGGCCATGGTTCTCAGCAGGAAACCGATGGAGTGCGTACTCCAGGTAGGGAATGAGGTTTTGCCCCAAGTGAAGGAGTTCAAGTACCTCGGGGTCTTGTTCACGAGTGAGGGGACAATGGAGCGGGAGGTTGGCCGGAGAATCGGGGCAGCGGGGCGGTATTGCACTCGCTCTATCGCACCGTTGTCACGAAAGAGAGCTGAGCCGAAGGCAAAGCTCTCGATCTACCGGTCAATTTTTGTTCCTACCCTCACCTATGGTCATGAAGGTTGGGTCATGACCGAAAGAACTAGGTCGCGAGTACAAGCGGCCGAAATGGGCTTCCTCAGAAGGGTGGCGGGCTTCTCCCTTAGAGATAGGGTGAGGAGCTCAGTCATCCGTGAGGAGCTCGGAGTAGAGCCGCTGCTCCTTTGCGTTGAAAGGAGTCAGTTGAGGCATCTGGTAAGGATGCCCCCTGGCCGCCTCCCTAGGGAGGTGTTTCAGGCACGTCCAGCTGGGAGGAGGCCTCTGGGAAGACCCAGGACAAGGTGGAGAGATTACATCTCCACACTGGCCTGGGAACGCCTCGGGGTCCCCCAGTCAGAGTTGGTTAATGTGGCTCGGGATAGGGAAGTTTGGGGCCCCCTGCTGGAGCAGCTGCCCCTGCGACCCGACTTCGGAAAAGCGGTTGAAGATGGATGGATGGATGGATAATAATAATAATTCTGTTGTACAAGTTCAATATGTATTATGTAATGGAATATAGGGGAGTAAATGTATATTACGTCCTTTGTGAAAGTTTTATTTGGATACTTTCTTACTCTTGTACAAATAATTATATATGTTAGCACTTTTACTTCTACTTGAGTAATTATCATGTTTAAAGTAATTGTACTTTTACTTGAGTACAGCTTTTTTACTACTCTACAAAGCTCTGAGGTATGGTAAAGGAATGTCCAGCAGTTTTCTATGAGCTGGGCCATGAAGAGAACAATCCTATTAGAAAATTATCTCTAACTCTCCTTTCCTAAAGTGCTTTTCTTTATCTAAATACATTTAAAACAGGTCACAAGGCATTGAAATCAACAGTTAGTGCTGAGTAATTCATTTCATTGGCCTGTGAATCCTCTAAATTAAAAATGTGTGTATAGAATACAGGAGTTAGGGGCGGTTAACTAATTGTTTTACTATATACCATTGTTCTCTCACCATTGTGTAGCACAGTTTTGCTTTTTTGTTTTTTCAGAATCTTGCACATGAATGGTACATTATTAAGACATTGTGTCAAGTTAAAAGGCTTTAATATATTAAAAACATATCTTGAGACACCACATTGCAGCTTGCTCTGGCCAAGAACAGACCAGGGTCTGTCTGAAAAAAGCAACCAACCACAGTGTTTTTTAACATACCATTTAGGAGTGGGTTTATCCAAAATATATCACAATAATATACTGGCGAGAAGAAAAGTATTGAAATAATGGGTGAACAGTTGAATATAAAACACCAAAATAATTACGTAAAATGTGTGGAGATTTTGTGATCAGAATATCTTCATGTCCAAAACTAAAAGATACATTCGCAGACGTAATGTATTTTTAATATGGTTGTCACTAATTAAATTTTTTGTGAGTGATTTTGGTTGTAGGATGCGGTTGTCTCTACAGTAAATAACCAAACTCTGTGTGTACAGAATGGGATTAAGGACTCAGAAGAGGCATGACGGCCAAATTTAACAGTGTGTACAGTACAGAGTGGCCCCCACACACACACACACACACACACACACACACACAAGATGACAATGTAAATGATTAACTGAGGCCTAAATACCCCAGGATCATGTACAGACAATGAACATTAGAGGAATCGTACTATTCAGTTCACTACTAAATATAAATGCACAGTGGGTCCAGTATAAATTCTTCAGCAATCCAATCCTAGTAGCGCCTGCGATGTGGAGAGACAGGTCACTGCCCGCCTCATCCATTCATTCCTCCATTCTGCCAGTCAATACACCCACAGAAAAGCGAGTGCATAGACAAAGAAAACTGAAGGTATTGATTTGATGTCACAGTCAATTAGTAAGGAAAGAGCATGGAAACATCCCTCAGATCTATGGGAGGAAAATAAGTAGTGTTTCCTTTAAGAGATTTTAGGTGAAGGGCTCATTTTATTATGTTTATATAATATGATTTTACATTGGAGAGGAATGAAAATAGTTTATTTTATGCTAAAGAGGTTGAGAGAAGAAGAACACAGGGTCAATGGATTTTTCTGATGAGTGTGTGTGTGTGCAGTTCATTATTGAATGAAGAAATGAATGAGTATATTAGTGCTTAGGGAATGCAGAAGGTAGTAAATTATCTAAAGTATCTTTTCACTTGCATTTGCTCTAATACTCTCTGATAATTTACACGTTTACAGAGCAAAGGTGACCTTTCAAAGCACAGCCAATGATTACCGGACAATACATGGTGTATCATTACAGGTGGTGCGTGTGCGAAAATCAAAACAAGATGGAAGAGAGACTTATTCTGTGCATTTTATAATAATGTCATGTTAAATATATACACTCTGGCCAACTTTATGAGCTATCCACCTAGGATGCTTTAAGGTATTGAAGGAGTTCCCATGTATGCTGGACATGTATTGTCTGCTTTTCCTTTAGTCCACTTTAAAAATGTAATTACAATTTTAGTTAATAGGTTATATTTGTGTACAAAACAAATCTGAAGTGTTTAAGGATAGGCCTTTTAGTCGACAGCAATTGAGGCATGATGTTGACTACCACAAAATGTATTTCGACTCGCCCCTCCTTTAAAAAAATCAAGTTTGAATTTTTTATTTCAGCTATAAATTTGTTGAAATCGTTGTTTTTGCAGGATAAGAGGGTTTATGGCATTACGTCGTCATGGCCACAATTATGTAAAATTCGATATAACTTTACACAGAAAAGGTTAGTAAGAAATTTTAGCACATTAAATTATGTTAACACATATTGAATGTCTTGTGGCTATACTTTTGAAACAGTGAGTATTTTAACATTTTCAGATTGGCCCCATTCACTTCCATTGTAAGTGCCTCATTGTAAACCAGATTTTAGCTTCTTTTTTTTTACCTCATGCAACCCCGAATCCACATGCTTGGACATTGTCTTTTGGCTTGGCTATCCTCAATGCATATTTTCATTTAATTTAAACCAACTTATCTAAGTTCTGGACGATCTGGGCTATCAGTAAAGGGTTAAACTTTCGATGCATGTAGTCATGTTACTTAACAACATGGCACCGATCACACTGAGTTTGTATTTGCAAGAAACATCAACAAAACCACATCTGGTTATAAACATAATTAAGTTTTTCCACTGAAACCTGTTTAAGGTAAAATGTCCTCTAGTTTCATCTGAAATGCATTTTTAAAAATTTGAACGGGTTATTGTTTAATGCCACACTGCTTAACACAATGTACACAACACCGATCAGCCACAACATTAAAACCACCTACCTAATATTGTGTAGGGGTCCCTCGTGCTGCCAAA
The DNA here is from genome assembly GCF_025860055.1 of Xyrauchen texanus. Lineage (NCBI taxonomy): Eukaryota > Metazoa > Chordata > Actinopteri > Cypriniformes > Catostomidae > Xyrauchen > Xyrauchen texanus. The sequence continues at coordinate 13,871,180 of NC_068320.1, read as the reverse complement.
CCAGCACCAACCCTCATCTCAGAACAGCATTCTGAGATGCTATTCTTCTCACCACAATTGTACAGAGCAGTTATCGGAGTTACCTTAGACTTGGTCAGTTCAAAGCAATCTGACCATTCTCTGTTGACCTCTCATCAACAAGGCATTTCTGTCCACAGAACTGTCGCTCACTGGATGCTTTTTGTTTTTGGCACCATTCTGTGTAAATTCTAGAAACTGCTGTGTGAAAATCCTGATTGTTGGTGCCAGATGGGCTGGTTTGTGTATTCCTGTAACTGCTGATCTCCTGGGATTTTCGCACACAAAAAGACTCTAGAATTCATAAATTCAGCCAGGTTTGTCCAAACTTTCATTGTGTATCATGACAAATTATGTGAATTAATACATAGTAAAATCGCTCTTCTGTGACACTATAACTCTTTTCATGTGGCGGTCAAGGGATTTATGGTGCTTATATTGAGAGGCACAAGTCATGTCAAAAGTTCTTTACAAACAAATCCATGTATTCTGCCTATGGCACATCAAACCTTTCTTTCTCTCTGTGCGGGCTCAATTCATAAACCATCTCTCAGATCTGAGATGGCAGTGGGATAATGAAGACAAATGTCGCAATGCTCTGATCGCAGGTATGAATCAGGGATGTTTGCAGGGCTGCACTGCTTAGTGTGTCTGTTTTAAAGAGCAATGGATCTCACTAGAGACTGAATCAATCTGCTACCCTGCCACAGGGACACCTCAGCTTAATTATAACACACACACACACACACACACACACACACACACACACACACACACAGACACACACAGAGAGAGAGAGAGAGAGAGAGAGAATAAAAGATGAGGGACTAAGTGGGATTGTTATAAGAGTGGGGTGACATAATAAAGCAGAACAGATGCCAAACTGCTCTGTGATACTTCTTTGTGGGTTAGAGTAATGAAATGAGTAACAGGTTGACTATGACAACCATTATCTGAAAGGCATATCAGTGTGTATGCATGTGAAGGGTGTTTCATACAACATCAGAGCTGCACTTGAAATAGCCTCAGTGTAGAAGGAGTGGTCATTATGGTAAATGAGACTGACATACGTATGTCTGCATGCGTACATCAGTCCGTGACCTGCTATGATCACAGAGTGAAGTACTTGTGAGTCTGCGTGCACATCTGTGTACGTGAATCTACCCGAGTGCGTCAGCATATCAATGTTGGGGTCCAGGGGCCAAAAAAGATACTGTTATTTTACAGAAAGGACACGGCGTGTCAGAGCGCATTAGGCAAGGGTGGCGTGAGCTGAGCGCCATCCCTCTGACAGGCAGCACCGGAGACATAGCATAATGAGGCAGGGCAGGGGCGTCTCTCTGCAGCCCACGCCACTCAATTACCCAGCAGGCTTTTAGTGCCAGCGCTCTCCACTACAGCTAAATTACCCAGGGCCCTGTCTCCACTTAGAACTCAGCCACTGTTTTAAGCGGGTGGCTTTGAGACTGCCCGGCACACACTGGCTACTAAAAGGGTAATTAGGTCATTTGAATGCCGCAGCCATTAGGCTAATGCCACTCAAATGCACAAGTATAGGGACGGAGAGAAGGACATGGTGAGAGAGGGCAAAAAAATGCCACTCTTTTAGATCTAAACAGGTCTTCTGTCCAGTTTTGTCAAGCGGCATGAACTCAGTGCACTGCATTTAAATTGTCGCCAAGGTGGTTTGCAAATGATTATTAAATAATAATGCCGGTTAAACTCATTATGGAGCTGGCAGGGCTCAATAATAAGGATTTTTTCAGTTGCTAGAATGGAGTGATAGGTCGGATTTGTACTTGCCCTGCCACAAATATAAAAAAGTTTTTTTGCAACATTTTAACCTTTTCATGAGTACGATCTTAATTCCTTTGCAGTGCCCCCTGGAGTGAGTTATTACTTTTGCACGTGACACATGTGAACAAATGGGTTATGTCTTCTGTACTGTTTGTGTTTTATTTCATTTTGATAGCTGTAAAAAACGAATTAACAAATAACATCAGCAGCCGGTTTGCTAATGCACTGTTTGACATCTCAGACGTTGATGTTTGACTGCGTATAAGAGTTGTAAACTTTGTATCGTGGTACTTTGGAGATGAGTTGATGTATTTAAAAACTTATTTGGTGGTTTAAAAGACTGTATGACTAACTGTTTGTGTGAATATAGATAACAGACGCTTGACCAGCTCAGCCTGTGTCGGTGCAAAAACTGATTTGTATCTGGCAGCTTGTAAAGTAACTGGCTGTTGCAGAAACTCATATGTGACACTAGTCTGCGGGACCCAGTTATTAAAAGTCACATACACCAATCAGGCACAAAAGTAGTGGTTCTAGCTTGTTTGGTGCCCTGGGCGAAACCCACTTCAACACACCCCCAAAGTTGTTGGAAGTACATGTGGGGGGTGCCGTCGCCTCGTGCCCTGGGCTACTGCCCACGTCGCCCATGCCTAAATCAGCCACAACATTAAAACCACCTACCTAATATGGTGTAGGTCCCCCTTGTGCCGCCAAAACAGTGCTAACCCGCATCTCAGAATAGCATTCAATCATGCTACAATCATGCCACACTCCAAGTCATTGAGATCACTTTTTCCCCCATTCTGATGGTTGATGTGAACATTAATTGAAGTTCCTGACACGTATCTGCATGATTTTAATGCACTGCACTGCTGCAGATTAGATAATCGCATGGATGATTGTTGGTGCCAGATGGGCTGGTTTGAGAATTTCTGTAACTGTTGATCTCCTGGGATTTTCACACACAACAGTCTCTAGAATTTACTCTGAATGGTCCCAAAAAAAAAAAAAAAAAAAGCCATTGAGCGGCAGTTCTACTGATGGAAACACCTTGTTTATGAGAGAGGTCAACAGAGAATGGCCAGACTCGTTCGACCTGACAAAGTCTATAGTAACTCGGATAACCGCCAATTGTGGTGAAAAGAATAGCTCAGGGTTGGTGCTGTTTTGGCGGCACTTGGGGGACCTACACAATATTAGGCAGGTGGTTTTAACGTTGTGGCTGATGTATGAGTGACGGTACATATGAAAGGGCAAAACACTGATAAATATCAGATTTTTGGAATATACTTTAATTCTATGGCAGTTGTAAATTCACAATCTATACACATTTTGCCAAAACTAATGGCATAGGGTGCACTCACATTTGTTTTTTTATTAATACATTTCCAACCCAAGACTATCACAAGACATTCTTAAAAGTTTGACAAACCTCATCTATGTCAGTCAGCTAGATAACATTACTTTGGTTTCTAGGGATGAACCGAAACCAAATGTGTGTGCTGATACAGATATTCAATTATTTAGAACAACATCTGCCAATACGAATAAGTTTGTTGTTCCAGCTATTTTACGCTACCTTGTTTCAAAAGTGGGAGGGTCCCATCATTTTCGCATTATGTGGGGGGAGGGGCCTCAGTCATTTTCATCACCTGTTGTGTTAGAGGCCAATTTGAATATTCTATTTTGGTCACCGAACATTCTGAATAGCTTTGGGCTCATATTAAATTAGCACGATTTCACATTTTTGTAAGAATGTTTTTTACATTACACTGAATTTTGAAGGATGAAGCTTGTGCCTTTTAGCTGAAGTAGTCTTTGCTTCGCAAACTCATTATTACCTAGCTGTGTCCGGTTTAAAGGTAAGTAATCAAATAGTAGAGTTAAAAGTTAATGTTTTTCCACAATGTAGAATTCTAGCAGTGCAGAGCTTGAAATTGCATTTCTGCTGTCATTGTCACCCAATTTAAAGTAATTCCAAACAAGACACATTTTCTTTTACAAACAGCATGAGTTGACAGGAAATAATTGGCCCTGATAATTGGCTAATGTCTGACAGTGCAGATAATTGCTTTTATCGGCTAATACGGATGTTTGTCCGAAACATCGGTGCATCTCTATTGGTGACATATTTAAATTAGATCAGTTTGCAACAACATTAAATGTTTCACAAAAAACTATGGTAATTCTAACCAGAGACTATTTAGCAGACACAGGCCACTTCTAATAAAATTAAAGGGAGAAACTGGAACGCCCAACCGTCAACAGATGTAGAAAGGAAGTCCCGCCTTAAGGGTAAAAGAGCCTTTTAGATACAGACATCGCCTTTCAATCAACTCGAGAACACTCAAGAGCATTAGCTAGGCAAGTCAGAAAAATTTATTTTTGTAACGTAATCTGAAGTAAAGAAACAATTAATTATATCAGTGTTGACAGCTTTTACTGCTGATTTTATATATGTTCTTTGATCGTAATTTTGAGTAACCATTTTGGAGATTTCTGTCTTTCCCCATTGAAGTAGACAGGAGCTGCACTTATATGCCGCTTGTTTACATAGAAAAATAGCTGCCCGGGAGCATTCCAAAGATGGCGCCCAATGAACTGACTTGCTTAAAAGTAGGGATGGGCATTCATTTATAATTTGATATTCTAATATTTAAGCTCATAAAAAAACGAATATTTGAAGGTAATGAGAAAGAGACGTTGTAAAATATTTTTTTTGTCCTAAAGTTTGCGTCACCATTAAAAAAACAACATTAAAAACATAAATACAACATAAAAAGCATTTATACACATCAGTTTAAACGATGGAATGTCCCTTACCTCAGCTAGCATAGTCTTTCTCGGATGCCATGTTTGTTGTTTACAGAAGTGTCGCAGGGATTACGTTGCTACGGAGACGCTGCTTTCTGACGAGCTGCTCATATATGAGAGTAAAGTGTACACCACTTATTCAGTACATTTAAACAGGAATCCAGCTCTCACAGTAAGCCACATTCTCACAATAACTGCTTTTCTGGTGTCCATCTGAACATACTGACTGACAGAACCGTTTGCTCAACAAATCTGATCAACTTGTGTCCACAAGCAACAGCGCCACCCAGTGCATACCATTATAACTGCCAGTTTTAGTTTGTGTGTTCAGGATTTAACATGCATATCACTTTATGCATTTCTATAATTGTATCCAACTGTATTTGCTGATTTGCATTAAATCATAATGCAAATAATAAATACTTGTTATTCTTTCTATTTTATTTAATTTATTTATTTTTAAATAAAATTTGAGTGGTGTGAATCTTAACTAGAGAAGTTTGCAGACATTTAAAGTAAATTTATTAAAAGTAAAATAATGTTGTAAAGAAAATGCATGATAAATGTAAAGAAATAAAACAGGTGATGAAAATGTAAGCATTTATTTAATTCAGGGAATAATGCTTTTATATTGCTGACGTGTTACACTTTTCTCCAAGTATTTTCTGCTTATTTATTAAAACTTTTATAATAAGTTATATATTAAATGAAAAGAAGAACAAATATTGAAAGTGCTTGAGTGATAACTGGGCACAAACGCGGAGCAGGTTTCTTTCGGGTGCGAGAGAGGAGTGGAATTTCTCATCTGGCCATCGTAATAGCAGTCACACAAATACGGCTGCGATTTAAAATTTCAAACACTGCCCAAACTTTGTCGGAGGCAGAAGATCATCACAAAGTCTATTAATCAGCCGTCTGTGAACATGGCACACTGAACGATGACGTTGCCCTGCGATGAAAGAACAGACTTAGACAGCATAATCGTGGCCAAAATCATACAATGTGCACTCGCATTTACTTGGCTATGCTAATGCTAACTTAGTAAAATCTCTGAAGACATCTGGGTGAAGGAATGGCACTCTGTGCCCAGTGTCAGCCATTGGCATTGCAAATAAGTGTGGTTAGCTTGCACGCGCACGCGCGCAGAGCCTCGGCCTCTGTCCATCAGAAGAGGCCCTTAGTGAGTTAGGGGGAAACTTTGGCCAGCTCTATTTAGTTCGGTTTTTCACAGTGTCAGATCAGACACAAGCCAGAAGTGCTAATGTGTGAATCCTTAATGCATACACATTAAACACAGACACAAACAACAACAACAAAAACACAGTTCCAATGTTCTAATATGTGTACTTGCCTGCTTTGCTATCCATAATGCCATGGGAAATGAAAAGAGTCAGTTGTCGGGACAGGAAACCACTTTTCAAGAGTTTTCAATAGGTACCAAAAACATTGTTCCTCATGGTTAAACTGTACTTTTTTAACATCTGATTACATTATTTTCATGGTAGTTGTTAGTACATCATATGTCAATGTAAAGGTCATCATTGTAGATGAAGTATGTCTGTAAACGTATTACACACCAGCATATGTACTTCAACTGTCGAGAAGTATGTTTGTAATTTAATGTTTCTTTTTAAATAAGATGTACTATGAAAACATACTGCAACTTTCTGGACTCAAAACTTTCTTCCCAGTCCAAAAAAAGCATTTATTGAAATTAAGCTGCACAAACACTGTGTAAGCTTCCGCACGCAACTTTCTGACGTGAGCCACAATTGAATGTGTAGAACCTGCTGTTCTGCATATTCTTGGGAAGGATCCCAATGTTAGGAAAGAGTGGCAAAAGTTTACTTTCAACCAGATCAATAGTTTGAGCAACACATTTCAGAGTGGATTGTGTGACATTGTGTGATTGGACCCCTTTAATTGTTATATTTCATTCAAATTAGAGAAAAGTAGGTCTTCTTCAACCATAGGCTTATTGCAACTTAACACACTGAGGAGTGGAAAAGATACATGTAAATGTATATGTGTGCACATTGCTCTGTCTTGTAAAGCACATTGTTGTGCATCTCTCTATAAAGTGTGTGTGTGTGTGTGTGTGTGTAATAAGAGCTCTGTTAATTATGTGGCTGTAGCACAGTGCTCCTGGCTGGGAATGGATCAAACACGGGCGCTGGCCAGCGGGCTCCCTACCGCACACAAATTAAATGCACTGCAGACTTTAAAGACTTCCTGTCATTAGCCTAGACCCCATCCACTGACTCGCTCCCTCGCTCACAGCCCAGACCTCCTCTGTTCTGCCACAACAATGAGCACTGTCATAGCTCTGAGGACACAGGGGAAAAAAAACCTCACAGTAACAAAAGAGCTGGCCTTTTTACCACACACAGAGAGGGAGAAAAAAATGAATGCTTTAATTAATATCCAAATGCTCTGGCTCCACCTGGGCTGCATTAGCCGACACTGGGTTTTCCATAGACACACTTAGTGGCCATATGACTGGACGTCTGTGCTGTAAGTGTGTGTGTGTGTGTGTGTGTGTGTGTGTGTGTGTGTGTGTGTGTGTGTGTGTGTGTGTGTGCATGTGTGTTTGAGTGAATGTAAAGGATGACTGAGGATCAAAGAGTATATTATTCTGCTCTGTGTTTCGTTCTTCTTCTGAAACACTCACCGCCAATAATAGCAGAGGACCAGTGTCCTTGTGCTTGTTACCCCGTGACAATGAGACCAACCCAGGGCCATGCTAGTCAATTATTTACTAGCTCCTCACACACAGACACTTTTAAGCTGTGATATTGAAAACGTTCATCCATTGTCCTTCTTTTAATGCGATTTAATGTCCCTGTTACATGGACCCTGATCCATGCTTTGTAACTCGCACATGGTCTCTGTTGCTGTCTATTCAGGTCTGCATCAAACCGGCCACCACAGTTTTTTTTTTCTCACCCTTATGCTTTGCGTTAAGACTGTGCGCTGTGTGTCCATGCTTGACTGATCTCTGAGACATTGAGGCTTTGAAAACAAAACACATTACAAACAAAGACAATTGGTGGTGCTATTCTTGACAGGCGTAAGAATGCTAATTAATCTGATTAGAATGAGATGATTAAATCCATGATGTGGGTTCATCTGGCGCTGGCATGCGCTGGGAGAGAGATCACTTCAGACAAGATGAAAACTGACATTCGGCGAGCAAAGTAGGAGTAATGCACTTTCATTCTGTTTGGCGAATGCTTAAAAAAGATGCTTTGTAATATACTGATTCTGTTCGGTTTTAATACAGTCTCCAACTGTTGATCATCCTTTTTGTTCTTTCTCTCTTTGCCATGTATGCACCATCTCGCAGTGTACAAACACACACTCATTTGTCCACAGTCCTCACCGTGAGGCTAATGTACATAAAAGGCACGCTAGAGGCAAGTGGACCACCCACAGGAGATAATCAGTGCTGTTTTCCTCAGCACAGACCCCTCGGCCTCCTCTTGAGAGCTCAGGCACCCAATGCCGCCCAGCGACCCAAATAGGAGCCACAGGTCATCCATCCGCTAAGCCTACAGCACTAGAGAAGCACATATGCCATACATCAGTCACTATGTGTGTCCACTTCAACAGTCACAAATGAATGGAGGACATGCAGAAAACTCAAGCAATTGCACCTCAGGGTGGGTAAAAAAAATATATAGATTTTCCAATTAATCATGATCTTTATTTAAATAACTCCGATATTGATTATTAAAATTACAAGATTGATCTTTTACTCAAAGTCTGGGGTGCTCAATATGTCGATTGCAACAAGTCCAGCCATTGGTTGATCTTGTTAATTGGACAAAAGAGAAAGACAGTAGAGACACTGCACTTATCAGAGTTACAAATGACTTGATCTTATCATCCGATTGCAGCTGCATTTCGCTTCTAGTGCTTTTAGATCTTAGTGCTGCCTTCGACACCATAGATCACAACATTCTCTTGATTAGGCTAGAGAATTATGTGGGCATTTGTGGACTTGCATTAGCATGGTTTAGGTCATATTTAGCAGACCGCTACAACACTTTGTCTGTTTAAACAAGGAATTGTCAAATCAAACAAAAGTATGGAGTGCCACAGGGATCAGTTTTATGGCCTCTGCTTTTCTCTTTATATATGCTTCCCTAGGGATATATCATCAGGAACCGTGGAATACGTTTCCACTGTTATGCAGACAAAAGCCAACCATTTTTTCTTCAAAACCTGAAATTTCACAATTCTCCAAATTAGTAGAGTGTATCAATGACATCAAAGATGGGATGAACAGAAATTTCCTTCTACTCAATTCTGACAAACTAGAGGTACTAATTATTGGACCAAAACCCACTATAAATAAGTAGCTAAAATATAATTTGACTCTCGATGGATGTACTGTTACACCGTCTTCTACAGCGAAGAACATACCATAATTTCTGGACTATTGAGCGCACCTGAATATAAGTCGCACCACTGATTTTTAAATAAAATATTATTTTGAACATAAATAAGCCGCACCTGTCTATAAGCCGCAGGTGCCTACCGGTACATTGAAACAAATTAACTTTACTCCGGCTTTAACGAAACACGGCTTGTAACAAAAATAAATAGGCTTTAACGAAACACGGTGTGGCAGCGGGGGCGTAGTCAAGCGCCCGTCCGGGAGAGAAAAGCGGTAAGGGCGCTTACACCTGAGCTAAATTATGTCTAACACCGGTGTCTAATTTCAGTAAGCATGGGGAGAGCGGCATAAAAAGGCAGCAGCCACAGAGCTGAGAGAGTGACACACGTCAGTCTAGTGTTGGCGCATAGAAGAATTGAGAAACTTTATAAAATTGATTGTAAACATTGCTGTGGCCATTAAAAGCCTTACCTGGAACGTCAAGTGCCCTGCTGAAAACTGTCACACTGGTGCCCGTGTGACAGTTTTCCCAAGAAGGACACGTGAAGCAGGGCACTTGAAATTAGACACCGGTGTTAGACATAATTTAGCGCAGGTGTAAGCGCCCTTACAGCTTTTCTCTCCCCGACAGGCGCTTGGCCACGCCCCCGCTGCCACACACGGCTTGTAATAAAACATTTGCAGTAAACAGTAGCCTACCAAGAAAGTCATTGGTCATCTTCCTCCTCTTGTGCACATGAAACCACTGAAGTCATCTCCTTCGGTGTCGGAGTTGAATAGCCTCAGATTTAGTTGTCTTTTTGCACTGAGTCAATTCCTCACGCTGCTGTTTCCAGCGTCTTATCATCGACTCATTAAGACCAAGCTCCCGTGCAGCAGCCAGATCAATCGCCTTCAACTTGAAAGCAGCATCATATGCGTTTCTCCATGTCTTTGCCATGGTGAGGGTGACAAAATTACTACCGTAATCAGAATGATGGGAAGTTTGAGCGCGCTCGATTTAATCTAAACAGTAAACAAAAAAAAGTTGTTTTGACCTTAACCCGTTCAGCAATTTCATTGGTCTAATGAAAGCTTCACGCCGCCAAAAAACTGAGCACGTCACAGAATGTTTTTTTTTTAATAAAATTTGAAAGCGGGAAAAATCCATATATTAGCCGCGTCATTGTATAAGCCGCGAGGTTCAAAGCGTGGGAAAAAGTTGCGGCTTATAGTCCGGAAATTACGGTAGGTGTTATATTTAATACCAATCTGTCCTTTGAAAATAAAATGTCCAATGTTTGCAGAACAGCATTCTTCAACTTCATAAATATTGCTAAATTATGACACATGCTCTCTGTTGCTGAAAAACTAATTAATGTGTTCGTGACCTCAAGACTAGATTATTGTAATGTATTACAGGGAGGATGTCCAGCAAGTTCAATAAATAAACTTCAATTGGTTGTTTTGGAGGATTCTGTGATGGCGTGGCTTTTGTCTGACCTCCTTTTGCAGAAGTCTCTTAGATCTTAGTAATCTTAGAATATCTTTGTCAGCTGTGGCTTTTCACCAAATTTGGTTGTATTTTCATGAAAAATACAAGTATCTAAGTTATTGTACATTTCCATTCTGTTACAATAGTAGTCATGAAATACTTCTGGGAATTTGACATTGTAATCTTTCTTTCGGCAACATGCGTGTTGCATTATGTCGAGTTGTTTGAGAGCTATATTCAGCTGTTAAGTGTTCAGAACAATCAGATAAACTCATGTAACGAGGCTTCAAAATGAGATTTAACATATCCTTTTTGAGAGTGGAATGACATGCATATATTTCCTTTGCATAATGCAAGAGGTCTGCATACATCAAACTGTGAAATCTGCACTGGGTTCTTTCCTTACATGCAAAGCTCTTCTCCTCACTCTTTCCTTCACTCTGTTCTTGATTGTTCACTTGTCCTCCAAATCGATGCACATTACCGCTCTCCTATAGTGAGTGCATTATGACACACTGCGGCTGACCCACAGTGTCTGACAATTCAACTCACTCGCTCACACTGAGCAGCTGGAAGAGCTTTCCTTAAAACCTCGCCAACTACCGCTGTTATTCTCTGCATATCTGCCCTGCTTGCAGGAAGCCGTGACCAGGAAAGGTCAAGAACAAAAGGGACAGGATAGTCTTCGGAAAATAGTTAAATAAGAACCATATGATAAACGCGAGAGCAAGATAAGACGATTGTGTGTCCAAATGAGTGGTAATCTCAGGGACTTCCATTGTGGCCCAAGCAGATGTGGCATGTTTGCCAAGGAGCCGTGCTCCTCAAATGGTTCACGTCCTTGGCTTAGCAGTGTCCATTGTGATGTTGTAACGGGGCTCAGCTGGAAACATTGATAATATGCTTACAATAATTATGTCTGTCAACATAAGTCTGTATGGAGTGTTTTTGCTTTGACAAGACATGAGAGGGCTGAGTATCATAGCCCTGCAAAAAGCTGAGAAAATAACTCAATTACAGGTAGGAGCAAAGGCCAAGTCCAGCCTAGATTCACTGGCACGCCGAGCTTATTGTTTTTCTAATACATGCAACACCACCTGAAGTATCCCATTAAATTATGACTGAACTTCATTGTGCAATTGTGCAAGTGAGTCTTTGGTATAATTGAAGAGACCTTGTCCACAGTAACTCTTTTTAGTTGGATTTAATCATAAAGCTAGTTTAGAACATTTCAGTGACCCTTCTACGATCTTCCTCACTTACATTCAATGCGAGTAGGAACAATCCAGAACCCGTGTCAGCTCCCAAACATTCTGCTCAAGGTTACTGGATGATACCAGTGGTCACAAGGACATGATAGAGAACAGCTCCAGAAGAATGAAGACAAGCAGACTGTATATAGATATATGTTTACATTTACATTTATTCATTTAGCAGACGCATTAATATAAAGTAATTTACAAATGAGGAATACAATTTATGCAATTAATCCTAAGTAGGCAATAACATGCTCAGACTAACATGAATAGAATGCAATAAAATGTAATACAATATAGATAAAAATGTTGATATTGAAGTTTTTTTTAAGAAAGACTAAAATGTTGTTTTCTGACAGCTCACAAAAGCTGGATTTCAAAAGTAGACTAATGGGAATATTTTTACATGCAAGTTATTTTAATTATGCATAAATTAATAAAAAAAGACAGCCATGACCTAATGCATCCCTCAACACAACATCTAAGGTGCATGAAAACATTTCAGCAGAAGTTTAAAAGGGTTTTGTGTTTACCAGGATGGCGTGATAAGGAAAAAAAACAAAACAGACTTTGAGACTGAAAGATACGTAATTAAAAAAAAGTGTCCAAATGTAGAACAGCAGTGATTATCTTGTTTGACTGCTTGTAGTTTCATGAACAAGACAAGACAAGCAGTTTAGCAGTCAATCTCCGGGGCTTGTTTAAATTGGGAGCCAAACCACAGTGATTTTGGAGATGGAGATTTAGAAATTGTTGACCTGGTTAACATGGGGAGGGGTATTATGACTGAGAAGATTGAAATTCAGTTTATGTCAGTCTGAATTTTAAAGATACAAGAACAGCTCACTCTCTGTACTTGTTTACATACAGTTGCAAGAAAAAGTATGTGACTTCTGTTCTGTATAAATTTGTCTTAAAATCTGGTTTGATCTTAATCTGTTACAATAATGAACAAACACAATCTGTTTTAACTAATAACACACAAATTATTTTATTGTTCTTGTACAAATTGAATACATCATTCCACAATTCACAGCATAGGTTGGGGAAAGTATGTGAACCCATAGCCAATGATGCGAACAATAGCTAAATAGAGTTTTTTAGGGTCAGGAGTTGGCAAACCTGGCTTCCAATTAAAGAAAAGAGATTGGAAGTGTGGGTTCGAGCTACTTTGACATATAAAAAGCACACAAAAATTATGAGTTTTCTATTCACAAGAAACATCTGCTGATGGGGGCCATGCCTTGCAAAAGAAGAGATCACAGAAGACCTATTAAGACCAACCAATTTTTGCTTTGCATAAAGCTGGCAAGGGTTACAAAAGTTATCTTGAAGAGCTCAGATATTCATCCGTCCTCAAGTGTCCGTCCAGACAAGATGACCACAAGGGCACATCGCAGAATGCTCAATGAGATAAAAATTAACCTTAGAGCATATATGGGTTTTATCTGGCCTGCGACTCATTTATCCTAAAAACGTTTTTTTTATTTGATATTTCAGTTATCTTGCATTGGGACCTAATGCATCTCCAAGAACATTTAACATGCTTAGGGTTGCCAGATTTGTGATGCAATCCCCCCAATTTGAGATTTATCCTTGCACAAATTGGAAATATTCTGCCTAATGCTATATTATTTTGTGCAATCTGGCAACCATGCATGGGAGTGCGCACTTTCTATATCTCTTGCTATCACCTATGATCAAACTTAGCGATCTGTAGTCCAATATTCTGCTAAAGGAAAGTGTTATACGGACACTCTGTGTCCATTCTTAAGGCTGCTTGTCCTGTTTGGTGCTACTAATTTTGCCGGCAAACCTTCTCAGTGATGAACTTTAATAAAATATACACATAGATCTCAGCATCATTGACACAAATGTATTTTCTATTTGTGCAGTTTAGAAATGTTGAAGTCCCTTGCACCTGTATTTTAATCTAACTCTTGCAATAATCATTTATCATAGGCATGAAGTCTATTCAGTTGTGTGCTGAATGGAAAGCCAAACCATTGGTGGACAAAATATTGATGAAACCCACATCCCTTTTAGCACTTAAATGGGTAATGTTTTGAGAAGAAATAAGTAAACTGGCTTGCTTTATGACAAACATTAAACGTTATTTTGATGTTTTGCAATGAAAACAGATCAATGATGCAGAGAGTGTTAAATGAATAATAAATTACCACGAAGTAGAGATGGTAAAATAAATAATTTATAATAAGCTCAGCCTTTATTCAGTTGTTTTAATGCCTCAATGGGATTGATAGGCCCGTTGCTTCTTAAGGCCACTTCTTTTGCTTCTTCTATATATCAGATCTTCTTAAATTTGCTTCGCCAACATTTTCTTTGGCGCTTCTCATTGCACTTTCCAGCCATAGGGGCACGATCTCCAGGGGAGCCGGTAAGGAAGGCTGTGCAGGTTCATGTGGCACACGTGACCAAACCACAGCAATCTGCACTTTTGGACTTCCTCGGATATGGTCAGTTGGTCACTGCACCACTCTCTGAAAGTTTGACAACCAGAGTGTCCAAATACATATTGAACAGTTAATCAATTGTTTTACATTTTGAAATATAACATCTTATTGTGAAATGTTATGGATAAAATGTCTATTTGTGCTATATTTCTTAATGCCCCATGCTTTGAAATTTTGCTATGTATTGAAAAGACATTCATACATTTTTAAGTGTGGCATAAGTATCCAAATACTTTTGGGTGCACTGTATATGTTCATACTTTACTCAATGCATGCACTTATACATCCTTTGCATCTGTTGTGTAAGCCACTTAATCACCACTTCTGAGTACAATGGCATATTTTTCTCACTTTAAAGTGGACAGCTGTTTTTCTTCCTTACCATTCGCAACAGTAAACAGAAAATGGTCACCTTCCAAAGCCCCTGATTTCACAGTCATTGTGTGTATCCAGTCTCATGCCATGAAAATAAATGTCCTTTCTCTTTGCTCCGTACTGCATGACATATTCCCCCTGCTTCAGACCCCCGAGTAACACTTTGCCGCGTATTTTCAACCTGTCACCGTAACGCACCTCTGTGACATGAATGACGGAAATTATAATCTTTCAGTTAAATGCAGCCATCCATCAAAGGACACTTTAAATACACACATGATTGTTGTTTGCACTAGAATTATTATTATGTAGTCCAAACTGACAAAGTCTTATAAAGTAAATAAAAAAACATAAAAATGCTATTAAATCTGCATAAAAAATAATCTTTTAGATGAAAGGCATGCATTTATCAGCAAGCGGTCAACAAACTAACTCACAGAAACTCTTTCAATGAAGTTTCATAAGTTTAGAGAAGTTGTTGTGCTGGTCTGATGTTTGCTCTCCCATTTTATATAGGGCCCTATAGTTACGTGATGACAAAAAACAGAATTACAGAATGCAGTCACAAACATTATTATTACTATATTATATTGTAGATTATTACTATATATATACACATACACACACCCACAGGTTTGAGTTTTTCTGTAACTGCTGATCTCCTGGGATTTTCACACACACAACAGTCTCTAGAATTTACTCAGAATGGTCCTAAAAACATAAAAACATCCAGTGAGCAGTAGTTCTGTGGATGGAAATGCCTTGTTGAGGAGAGGTCAACAGAGAATGACCAGACTGGTTCAAACTGGCAAAGTCTACGGTAACTCAGATAACTACTCTACAATTGCAGTGAGAAGAATAAAAGAATGCGGTTCTGAGATGAGGGTTGGCGCTGTTTTTGCGGCACGAGGGGGACCTACACAATAATAGGCAGGTGGTTTTAAAGGGCACCTATTATGGAATTTTGAAAATTACCTTTCATGTAGTGTGTAACATAGATTTAAGTGAACAAAAACATCCTGCAAAGTTTTATATATGAAAGTTCACCGTAAAAAAAAAGTTATTGTCTCTCAAAAGTAGGAGTCGACTCTGAGTCAGTGTAATGAATCGATTTTCCAATGAGTCATTTTCCTTTTCGTTGTTTTGTCAAGACGAAAAGTTATCAAATTGGCCGCGCCCACTCATTGCGAGTGCAGACACCAGGGAAAACTCGAAAACATCATGTCGACAACAAGGCGCTGTGTTCTGAAGTGCATATCAAAAGCGACCTTTTTTCACTGCCCAGGGACGAGGATGTGAAGAATCAGTGGCTAGAGTTTATATTTACAACTATACCACACAAGTATAGCCCGAACCTTGTGCTGTGTTCGCGTCATTTTAATGACGATTGCTTTACGAACATGAATGCTTTCAAGTGTGGATTTGCGAGCCGGTTGATACTGAAGGAAGGTTCAGTACCAAGTTTATTTGGATCAGCTTCCTCCTCCGAATCACAACCTGTAAGTATTATTAATAATTGTTGCTTTTATGTGTTTTTTAGCATGCTTAATAAGTATCTGTGTGTGTTGTGTACATTACGCTCAGTGCAGCTTCTAGGTCTCCAATGTCAATTTTTTTGAAATATGTGAAATGTTTGTCGATGTTATTGGAGTTGTCATAAAGAATAGAGCAATAACTTGTAGTAATGCAGTGCTTTACCAATATGTTTATGCGTTGGGCTAACGCAAACAATAACTGATTGGGTGTTTACCACCGAACTTTGGGCTGTGATCGCTAACATAAATCAACTCAAATTCCTTCTCTGATTTTGATTTTTTTACTACAAAGCGGTGATGGGCGTTCCGTTTCCGACAATCTCTGCACAGAGTATACCAATCACAACTGACTGGGTCATCTGACCAATCACCGCAGATTAGCGTCACGCAAAGGAGGGGTTTGGAAAAATCATTTGGGAGTTGGTGAGCAAATCAGGTAAACATAAATGCATGTTATAAGACAACAAAAGTGTTTTTTGTCATTGCATGCATGTAAAACTGTTGTTGGGGACTCCCAAAACAATATTAGGAACATTTTAAATGCCATAATATGTGCCCTTTAATATTGTGGCTGAATGGTGCATGTCAAAATCAAAAGTAAAATTCAGTATCTGGTGTGGCCATCAATCCTCATGGACTGCACTAGATTTGCCAGTTCTTGCTGTGAGATGCTACCCCACTCTTCCACCAAGGCAAGTTCTCAGACATTTCAGGGGGGAATTGCCCTAGCCCTCACCGTCTGATCCAACAGGTTCCAGACATGCTCAATGGGATTGATATCCAGGCTCTTCACTGGCCATGGCAGAACACTGACATTCCTGTCTTGCAGGAAATCATGCAAAGAACGAGCAGTATGGCTGGTGGCATTGTCATGCTGAAGGGTCATGTCAGGATGAGCCGGCAGTAATGGTACCACATGAGGGAGGAGGATGTCTTCCCTGTAATGCACAGTGTTGAGATTGAGCTTGTTGTCACAGCAGGCAGTCCGATGATGCTGTGACAACGCCCCAGACCATGACGGACTCTCCACCTCCAAATCGATCCCACTCCAGAGTACAGGCCTCGGTGTAATGCTCATTCCTGCGACGATTAACACGAGTCCGACCATCACCCCTGGTGAGACAAAAACCGTGACTCATCAGTGAAGAGCACTTTTTGCCAGTCCTGTCTGGTCCAGCAAAGGTGGGTTTGTGCCCTTAGCCGACGTTGTTGCCAGAAATGTCTGGTAAGGAGCTGCCTTACAACCGGCCTACAAGCCCTCAGTCCAGCCGTTCTCAGCCTACTGCGGACAGTCTGAGCATCGATGGAGGGATTGTGCATTCCTGGTGTAACTCGGGCAGTCGTTGTTCTATCTGTCCTGCAGGTGTGATATTCGGATGTACCGATCCTGTGCAGGTGTTGTTGTTATACATGTCTGCCACTGCAAAGATGATCAGCTGTCCTTCTTGTCTCCCTGTAGCACTTAGGTCTTAGTCTTAGGTGTCTCACAGTACAGACATTGTAATTTCTTGCCCTAGCCACATCTGCAGTCCTCATGCCTCCATGCAGCATGCCTAAAGCACGTTCATGTAGATGAGCAGGGACTCTGGACATCTTTCTTTTGGTGTTTTTGGAGTCAGTAGAAAGGTCTCTTTAGTGTCCTAAGTTTTTATAACTGTGACCTTAATTGCCTACCATCTGTAATCTTTTCCACCAGTGTATGTTCATTAATTTTTTATGGTTCATTGAACAGCAAAGATGGGACGCTGTTGACCTCAACTGAGGAGGTTATTGGGCGGTGGAAGGAACACTTTGAAGAACTCCTAAATCCCAACACGCCCTCTATGGTAGAGGCAGAGCCGGAGGATGATGGGGGATCAGATTCTATTTCTCTGGGGGAGGTCACTGAGGTAGTCAAGCAACTCCGCAGTGGCAAAGCCCCGGGGATTGATGAGATCCGACCAGAAATGCTGAAAGCTTTGGATGTGGAGGGGGTGTCATGGATGACACGCCTCTTCAACATTGCGTGGAAATCTGGGACAGTGCCTAAGGAGTGGCAGAACGGGGTGGTGGTTCCCTCTTCAAAAGGGGGATCAGAGAGTGTGTGCCAACTACAGGGGTATCACACTTCTCAGCCTCCCTGGTAAAGTTTACTCCAAGGTGCTGGAGAGGAGGGTTCAGCCGATTGTCGAACCTCGGATTGAAGAGGAACAATGCAGTTTTCGTCCTGGCCGTGGAACGACAGACCAGATCTTTACTCTCGCAAGGATCCTGGAGGGGGCCTGGGAGTATGCCCATCCGGTCTACATGTGTTTTGTGGATCTGGAGAAGGCGTATGACCGGGTCCCCCGGGAGATACTGTGGGAGGTGCTGCGGGAGTACGGGGTGGGGGGGATCCCTTCTTAGGGCGATCCAATCCCTGTACGTCCAAAGCGAGAGCTGTGTCCGGGTCCTCGGCATGAAGTCGAGTTCATTCCATGTGGGGGTTGGTCTCCGCCAAGGCTGCGCTTTGTCACCAATCCTGTTTGTGATATTCATGGACAGGATATCGAGGCGTAGTCAGGGTGGGGAAGGTGTGCAGTTCGGTGGGCTGGGGATCTCATCGCTGCTTTTTGCAGATGATGTTGTCTTCATGTCATCATCGGTCCGTGACCTTCAGCTCTCACTGGATCGCTTGGCAGTCGAGTGTGAAGCAGCTGGGATGAGGATTCGCACCTCTAAATCTGAGGCCATGGTTCTCAGCAGGAAACCGATGGAGTGCGTACTCCAGACAGGGAATGAGGTTTTGCCCCAAGTGAAGGAGTTCAAGTACCTCGGGTCTTGTTCACGAGTGAGGGGACAATAGAGCGGGAGGTTGGCCGGAGAATCGGGGCAGCGGGGGCGGTATTGCACTCGCTCTATCGCACCGTTGTCACGAAAAGAGAGCTGAGCCGAAAGGCAAAGCTCTCGATCTACCGGTCAATTTTTGTTCCTACCCTCACCTATGGTCATGAAGGTTGGGTCATGACCGAAAGAACTAGGTCGCGAGTACAAGCGGCCGAAATGGGCTTCCTCAGAAGGGTGGCGGGCTTCTCCCTTAGAGATAGGGTGAGGAGCTCAGTCATCCGTGAGGAGCTCGGAGTAGAGCCGCTGCTCCTTTGCGTTGAAAGGAGTCAGTTGAGGTGGTTTGGGCATCTGGTAAGGATGCCCCCTGGCCGCCTCCCTAGGGAGGTGTTTCAGGCACGTCCAGCTGGGAGGAGACCTCGGGGAAGACCCAGGACTAGGTGGAGAGATTACATCTCCACACTGGCCTGGGAACGCCTCGGGGTCCCCCAGTCAGAGTTGGTTAATGTGGCTCGGGATAGGGAAGTTTGGGGCCCCCTGCTGGAGCAGCTGCCCCCGCGACCCGACTTCGGATAAGCGGTTGAAGATGGATGGATGGATGGATGAACAAGCATGGAAAACATTGTTTAAACAGTTTACAATAAAGATCTGTAAAGTTATTTGGATTTTCACAAAATCATCTTTAAAAAATATTGTCCTGAAAAAGGGCTGTTTCTTTTTTTGCTGAGTTTGTATATATAAAATAAATATAGCATATATGCCAAAAAATGGTGGAGAACTCTGCTCTTTTCAAGTATGCATGCTAAAGGTACCAAGAAAGTTGTACTATGTGGTTACATTGTACTTCTTAATCTTCCCAGTACATTTTTTCACACTTGTTGTTGGTATATTATAGGTCAAAGAACACAAAGGTCAATGCCTACATGGAAGATTTAGTATGTTCAGAAATGAATGTACAGTATTTATACTATACACCTGAATATAGTACCTAGAGAAGGTATACCTACTTCATCAACATCAAGAAGTTCTTCATTATATTCACAATAACCAATGACTTCTGGTCACTGTGTCACTGCTAACTGCTGTCAGTGTGAACATCACAATTTACAACCAGACCACCTCACAGATGCAAATTTGTACATTTGTGCTTATCTACATGCAACATATGGCAATAGCTTTTTTGATATACATTAAAAACAACTGTAAATAGAGTGATGGAGTGCATTGTGGGGGGAAAAGTTCTTAGTCTTGTTGACCAAGAGGGCCCTTTTCATTTACAAAGATTTGGGTAAAAGCAAAGCATGTTGAGAGTTTTTCAGTTATTAAAACAAAGATTTAGCTCCAAAAAAGGCATCCTATCTCTCCATCTGTCTCTCCATCACTCCTTTTCCTCTCTCTCCTTCCCTCTACCACATTCTCTTTCACTCACTCTCACTTTCTCTCATAACAGGACATTTGCTCTCACTTACAGGCGGCAGTGCACTTCCTCTCAAGGGCACAGAGAGGTGTGAAAGAATGAAGTGCTCAAATAGAGCGAAGGAGAGAGAGCACCTAAGTCATAGAGCATGCTGTTAGCACCCTGTGTCATGATCTGCCTCCCATTAGGCTTAATTTAGACTTCACACACATGCACACATTTAGATATTAGTAGCACATAGAAGGCAGACACTTTTTTATAAGGCCCTGTGCGACACACAACGCACAGGTGCGACTCTTTTGATGGCCTGACTTCCTTTCATCTATGTGGCAGTGGGGCATATGGGGCAGACATTGCACAGACGTCGCACAGACGTTGCGTGGATGTTGCTGAATGAGTTCCCTTGTCATGGTGTTGTTATACAGCGTGATAACAGCATGACAGTTAGCACACTCACGGTGTTTATTAATGCGGCCCTCTTGAAAGGGCCCTTATGACCTGCTGACACACAGACACACACTCTCTAGAAATCTAGACACAGACACACACTCTCTGGAAAATACTGTCATGTACTTATATCACGGCTTAAATCTGACACTTTTGAAGACATCTGTTTGTGGGAGGTTGCATCCTTTTAGCCCATTTTCTTACTACAAAAGTTAGTTTAGAACTACATAGTTTGAAGTAAAAATTTAAAAAGTCATTTTAGAGGGGGAGTAAGTTATACAATTTTTATGAAAGATTACAAAGACAAACTTTTTTTCCTTTGGGATAACGTGCACACAGCGTGTCAGGTGTAGTCAAATTCTCAAACCAATGACTCTGAGCTGGTTCATTTGTATTAATTTGTATTATATTTATTTTTTACTTTGTACTTTTATTTAATATAGATTGCATTTATGCCTCTAAAAAGTTAGTGCAAACAATTGTATTCAAATTGTTTTTGATTTGTTACATCTGCGCTGTTAAAATCTGCAATTTTTGCAATGCACTTTGAGTATGAAGATGTAGCGAATGTGATTGTTGTATGGGTCTAGGCTGAACATGTGTGCCTCAAGTTCCTTGAATGCAGAACCACCATGGAGTTCCAGAACCTTCTCAGCTTACAGACTTTCAGGACGCTGTCTGACGGTCTTATAAATACACCTCAGGACTTCATGTCTATCAGTGTGTTCATCTTGGGAAGAGCTCTCGACACTGAGTGCTGATAAACAGGTAGTGCACAGAATCATCTTCATAGTTGTTTTAAATGCAAAGCCTGACATATACCCCACCACAGCCTCTTTGAACATGGACAAGCTGGGAAGACACACAGTGATGTTTTTCTCTGTGTCTTCGGTCTCAGGCTGAACGTCACTGCCTGAAATGCAAGCATATTAGAAGATGTTGCCTCCAGTGTCACTGTCCGGTGGAGAACAGTTGCCACTAGATCTGATGGCATGTCTTGCTACCATTCTTTTGAAAGCTGATTTAAGTGGGATTGTTGTTAAATCCATTAGCAGATTTGTCCCCACATATCTGCACATTTGTATTGTATTGTTCAGTTTAAGTAAATTTTTGTGTGTACTTGGAAGCTTTTGTTATTGAACAAATTAACAAGTAAGATTTCCTTGAGTGTGCATATGTCAAAACACTTATTTCTGATTTAAAAGATCAGGGGATTGTTGAAATAATTAAATGCTCACAATCTGGTATGTACATATTCCAGAAATAAATGCAAATGGTTAATTCCATTAAGTAAATATAAATTCATTTATGTGTATGTATATACAGTGTATGTATATACAGTATATATATATATATATATATATATATATATATATATATATATATATATATATATATACACACACACACACACACACACTGCATATGAACTTTGCTTAAATGAGTTCACATTTACTATATAATCTAGAAAAAAAAAGCAGTTTATAATGTTGGCAAATTCTGCAGATGTATAATTTGTCAACATTATGAACAATGAGCATCAACAGGTTTAAACTATGAAGGCAGAGAAACGTTGCATCCTGTAACAATCTGCAGATGTCACTATTGGATACTTTTGCTTTAAAAAGGGGTATTAATACACTTCAGTGTTGTATTTTTACTGTTGATTATTAAAGATTATGATCGTTATGGCCACTCTACATGGGGATAATGATTAATTTGTGCTTAATAGGTACATAGTCTGTATAAATTAAAACCTGTGGGAACTTTTGGCACATTCTTAAGTGAGTGTTGTTTCGCGGTTAAATGCCACACATGCCACGATGCCCTCTGTCGGTAGGGAATAGTAAGATGGCCGCCAGAGCACTCCCACTAGCTTCACCTACTGCTGGCAGTTAAGAATTCTATGAGCAATCCAGTTATATATATAGATCAGTGCCTTAAACGCTTATAAACATCACAAATTGCAAACAGTCAAATCGTTTCAAAAATGTTGCATACAATAAACCCCAAAGCCCACTCTTGCAATTTAGGCCACATGTAGAGACACCTTTCATTGTATAAAACATCACAAAGAGGATGTGGTCCTCACAAACACATTTATTTTCAGTCACAACCAATCAATGTGCACATCATCTTCAGCTGCATGTCCAAGTACAGTTCACAACTGCCTCAAGTGTGCCAGGTAATGATGATCTGTACGATAAACACAGTTTGTAGGTGCTTGAAAACAACACATCCACACACAAAAGAATCAGAAAGGAGTGAAGTAATGCTATCAGATTCTCTCATCATATTTCATGATTTGTTGCTTTCAAAAGAGGCTTTCGAATAGGGCCATCATACATCCATAATCGTCTACATTTCCATCATCACAAAACGCAATCACAAACTCACACTCCTTCTCAAAATACCCCCATTCACAGTTTAGCCCAAATCTCCTATAGGGCTGGGTATTGACATCTACCTCACAATGCAATACACATCACACTACTGTACATTTCTGGATTCAATACATCAGAATGCATTATGATATCATAATTGGATGTGACTGAAATTGTAAAACACCGTAACAATAAATGTTTAGTTCGGGTCCAAATAGAGTCTATTAGACCAGTAGTTTTCTTTCTTTTGACTCCAAGGCCTCTCAATGTGCAAGACAATATTTAAAGGCTACCCCTAGTGTTGGCTTTTCCACCATCAGATTGAAAGTTAATAAAAATGTGTTTGTTTAGTGTATCTTCATGATTTTATGATGATGGTTTAACTACTATTGTACAGTATTTTTCAACATGACTTTTTCATCATCGGTTAGCACTGTCGCCTCACAGCAAGAAGGTCGTGGGTTCAAACCCTGGTTGCCCCAGCCTTTCTGTGTGGAGTTTGCATGTTCTCCCCGTGTCTGCGTGGGTTCTCTCCGGGTACTCCGGCTTCCTCCCACCATCCAAAAGACATGCAGGCTAGGTTAATTGGTGTCTCCAAAAAAAAATTGCCCTAGGTGTGGATGTGGATGTGGAGGTGAGTGTGAGTGTATGTGTGGCCCTGCGATGGACTGGCGACCTGTCCAGGGTGTCCCCCGCCTTTCGCCCGATGTTAGCTGGGATAGGCTCCAGCCCCCCGCGACCCTGTACACAGGATAAGCGGTTGACGATGGATGGATGGATGGATAATACATTACTCATTTAATATTTTGTAAATAATTTTTTTTTTAGCTAGTCTGGGAACCTTTACATATGCATTCACCCTTTTATCTTTACTTTCATTTAAGGACATTTTTCTCCCACTTGAGCAGATTAAAAGACAAAAAGCAGTCCTTAAAACTGGAATATGGGATTATCCTACATAGCGCACCTGATCCAATGTTTAACTCTCATCGCCAAGTGGCGCCACCTGGCCCGGATCGGCATGGTTTCGCAACAAGAACTGTTTGGCCCGATGGTGGAAAAGTGGCTTAAAATATATATTTTTGGGTACTTCTGCTGTAATGACAATTCTGCAAGTTTTCAGATTGCAGTAAATGAAAATTGATTCAAATCAGTGTCATGCAGTAAGCCCCTTTAAACCCTTCAGAGAAGGGGTGACAAACAGAGAGGGACAAGTTATTTGATTTATAAAATGTTCTTTCCCCTGTTTATTAAATAATGCATATGCATTTAATGAATAAATACATTCAAAAAGAGTAATATACAACTTCAAAACAACATACAATTACTGTAAATTACCATAAATATCTTTGCATTGTTTTTGCTGTCTTTGCTGAAAGCGGTCTGTGACAGCCAATCAAAACGGCTCACTATCGCACTGTAGCTCTAAGTTACTGTGTCCCACTTCAGAGGATATTTTGAAGGGTTCTGCAATTCGTTTGTATTAGCAGAGTGACAGAAAATCTGAACAATTAAATGTATTATTTTCCCTTGGGTTTTAGCCATCAACAGTCCTTCAAAGCTCTGCGAAAGGGTTACGCATTGAACTTAAATCTACCTGAGGCCTGAGGACATGTCCCAGCAACAGAGTGCAAGCAGTTTTTAAGTCCAAGGAGGATTTTATGGGGACGAATCTAAATGACATTATTTTCTTTAAATGAAAAGACTAATTGACAACTTTCCTGCACTGTGCGCAATCATAATTATTACCCAGTCAAAGAGACATTGTGTTCACGATCGCCATGTCAAAGGCCTCTGTTCAGTGCAGCTTCCGAAAAAAATTATGAAAAAAACAGACCAAGTGAAACAAAAAAAAGGCCTAGGACGACTGTGAGGTAAAATTACGGGTGTGCACTAAAACTGACTGGTTTATTAAACTGAATACACTGATTAAAATATATACACCTTTTTTTGTGATTTCAGCAATTTCAAGAACAGTATCTTCAATAGACAACAGATGTTGAAAGGAGTCGATGAATTATTCTAAGAAATATGGCATTTTATGTAGTACTAAAATTAGATTCTAAACATTCCTTATTTTAAGTCACCGTGAGGTCCCCTTGGAAGTTTGCAGAAGCCACATTTTACTAGACTATGATCTGTTCTGTGACAAGGGTTTGGCTCAACTATGTTCAGATTCAGAGAAAATAGTGTGTGTGAAAATAGATTTTGGACAAACGCATTGATTTTGCTGCGTTTATGTCTCTTATCCACAATGAAATTGAGCTTTCCTCCATCGAAAAGACTCAATTACTGACTATTTAAAATAATTAAAAAAAAACTTTTTAAATGAAAACGGATTAGTTTGGACATGGCCTCTGCTTTTTTAGCAAAATGGTGCAAAACAACCATTGCAGTGTGGATGAGAGGCATTAACATATCAAAATAAATAAGTTTTCAACCTGAAACATATTAATGTGGATATGGCCTCAAACAACTTGTTTCTTTAATAATTTAACTGTCCGAAATAATATTAAAGCATGCATAAATAAATAAAATTGTCAATACAATATCCTAAGAAAAAGAATCGTGATATATGATTGGATATGCTCAGCCTTATCCTCTACACACAGGAGGCTGTGTTGCTGGCCAGGTTGCTGGACAATGTGTATTCCCTCATCTTAATGTGCGTGTGTGTTCTCTAGTGACCAGATCCAGTAGTGGCTGAGCAGGGGGGCGGAGCCAGGAGGACCATCAAACGGTCCATCCACAGTGGAGCTCATCAAAGCTCGTACCATTCTCGGTCAATCTTACTTGGGCCAAATCATTCCTGAAACCTCAGTTACCATTTTCCTCATTCTCTCTCTCTCTCTCTCTCGCTCTCACACACACACACACACACACACACTTTTAAAAAGATACGTCAGAAGTAAACAAAGCCTGCATCTGAGCACTAATTAAATAGATGAGATGTATTAACATAACCTGAATGCCCTGGCCAATTCCACCCCCCCTGTATCCCTTCCTAACACACACACAAATATACACACATACACATCCTTAATATTTTTTTTGTTATGATCCGACAAGCGAGCGCCAATTGTTGGCCGGTGTAATTACCATTAGACCACGGCGGCTGGCTCTTTGATATGGTAATGAATCTACAGCACCCCCCCAACACACACTCTCCTCTTGTCTGACAATCTACCGAACATGAATTTCAAACAGCCTCCTCAGTACCTGACACACGGGGCCGTGCCTATTACCCCGCAATGCACTGGAGTACGAGGGCCACTGCAGGGAGGAGAGTGGAGGACATCGAGGCGAGCAACAAGGAGGAGGGGAATGAAGACATGTTAAAATGACAGGTTTACAGCTTCTGGATTAGATAGATCGCGTTAAAGAGAGATATGCATCAAAGCTATGTTGTCAAATCCAGGGTCTTCTCTCCCCCACTCAACCCCTCCAGGTGATGGCGGTATATTCTGGTAAATTGCATGTCACTTATCATAAATTTCGTGCAACTGTGATCATGGATTTTACTCAACAGAAGGGCTGAGTGTGCAGCTAAGAATGTTCTTAAACATGTCCCGATGATGCCACTGATTTGAAATGACTTGCCATTTCATTAAAGGATGTAAAAACAACACATCAAATTTCTACAACAGCATGAGTATCCTAGATAGACTATTTCAACCTTCTATATGCAAAAATAAAGGGCTCACAAAGTCATTAATTAAAAACACAAAAATATATAAACCAAAAATTTGAAAATCTGGTTAATCCTGTCTGGCCCTAATTTATTTATAATTTTTTTTGCCAGTGGGTCAATAGGGGGCGCTATATCAGGAAAAAAAGTTTACGCTTAAAACGTTAAAGTCCACGGATACATAAGTCAGGCATTTGGGGTCTCATTTGAAAGCTTAGAATCTGAACTTTTCATAGAGTACCATCAATTTTGCATTTATGTTACATAAAATAACAAAATAAACATTGAAAACAAAAAAAGTATAACCCAGAGGTAATTTGAAAGAAATATTAATGTGAATAAAAAGTCTTTCACATAGCACTTAAATAGACAAGTCATATTATCTGTGAGCTTGCTTGTGTGAATAATCCAATGTTATATCCAAGATGTCCAGAACAAAATATGCAGTCAATCATGAAAAGCATGCTAAATACATCATCTGAAAAATATGTTATCGGCTAATGGTGATAAAATGTTTTATATCTTAGCAACGGGGAGAATCAGCTTTATAATGACATTCGATTAGATTGAGCTTCTAGTCCACTCAGAGGCCAAGATATTCAATTTAACAATGGGGGTGGTGCGTGAACAAAAAATTTAACAAAATGTTAAGAGGAGTGCCACCTACATTTCAGATCTGCATTTTTTGATGGAAGGTGATAGAGGAAAAATAACAGCTGCCATGTAGATGAAAAAAAAAAAGACAATTTTAAGGGGGATAGAGAGAACAGAACCAGAATTACATGTTTACAAAGTTTAGACAACAACAACAAAAAAGATCAAAAAAGATAGTTTCTATTAAAATGTAAATTGTGTAACAAATGGCTAGGGTGTTGCTGTAGCTGTGTCCCAAATAACACACTACACTCGGCCATCTAGTGTATGAATTTTCAAAGGGTAGTATCATCTCAAACGGAATACTAATAATTTATTACTACACAAAAGCACTCACTGTTTTTCAGATGACTGAAAAACACACGCAATTTGTTGCCGCTAGCTTTAGCATGTAAGCCTAACTCACATATACTGTACATATTCACACAGCGTGGGGTGATGTTAAAAGCAAACACATCTGTAAGGTGCGACTGTTAAATGCATGAAGCGACCAACATTCTACATTTAGTTGAAGTAGTACATCATCCGAGTACTCGTAGTACACTTCTTTTTGTGTGAATATACTACTTGCATTACTTACAAAAAAAAAATGGATTAGAATAATGCAATTTGGAACAATTTGGGAGTGTTTAGGGTGGTTTCTTACTGGCATATCCCTTATCTCTATTGTATTCTGCTCCCTAGATATGGCTTGGGTCCCTTCTGCAATGTAACTATGGAATTTAATTAATTTATTTTGTATTGATTTTTTGGTTTTATTGTCCTCAAGGTGAAAAACATAAGTGTGATTACTTAGAAAGTAATAGTATACCTCTCCTCAACAAGTCACATGATTTGATGTATTATTCATGCCCGTAGCACAAATGGTTATATGCTGAATCAAAAACCCTAACCAAAAAAACCTTACAAGCCTCTACATCAAGTTTGAGCAAAAGTAGTGCTAATAATACAAGTTTAGTAGCATGCACCACTAAATTTTTGAGGATAACACTTTAAGGTAAAAAAAAACTTTTTCCAATTTATGCCTCGTTGCACAAAACAAACATATAGGAGCGAATGGTTAGCCCTTACACACAGATACACAAACAAACAAACAGACACACACACACACACACACACAAACAAACAAACAAACACACACACACACACACATGGCAGAGGGAGGCAGGGTGGATCAGAGGGGAGTCCAGATGGACTGAGAGAGCCTCAGTGTCCCCACACCCTCACATGTCATATGTTGTCCCATCTGTACCATCACGGCATGGCCCTCCAACCCCAGGGACACACACACGCACACACTCATGTATACAAGCACATGCATTCCATATCTCTCAGCCTATGTCTTCTGTATATGACACAAACAAACTCAAATAGAAAAATGCTACATAGTGTCTATACAGCCATTGTGTTCAGATGTGATTATCATAACTCTGTTTGCAACAAGGGATGGGTTATGATAGTCGGGCAAGTTGTGTCTTTAAATCCATCCCCTTTTAAGCACCACAACCATAAAAATGTAAACTGACAACTTTGGCAGATGTCTTGTGACTTGTGTTGTTTTTAATGTGTCTTGAAAAATGGCATTATCAAGATTAAATAGCTCATCTTCTAAAACATGTCTCTAGACTCTAGCATTTGTTCCAGTTTGTTGTACTCTGACAAGAACACATTTCATGTGAACACCCCTCAAGAAATGCATACTGTATGATCAGAGTCAGGTTAACCTGAAACCAGCCTAATTATTCAGGGCTTCCTTAAGACAGAGTAGTAGACTAGTCATTCAAGCAACTCACTGACTATTTGAATTTTGAAATAGTAATGCAGTTTTGTACATCTATACTTGCAATACATGCATTACCTCCCTCTCTTCTTTGGTGCGTGTGCGAATGGTTTTCTCTGGCTCTTAGGGACCTTTAAAGAGGAGATCACCTCTGCCCTTCACTTTCAGCTCTCGGTCTATTTAACACTCCGCTGGAGCTCTCCACGCCACAGCGCTCTATTAAATATGCTCTTTGATATGGGCACACACTCTGCAAATGTACGCAGCACTACTTGATTCATTTTCAGCAACTCAATTGTTGATGAGAGCTCTCAATATGTTCGGTGTCAGCAGCTCGGAAGTGAAAATAAAGAGAATCATCAGCGGAAAAAACTAAAACAGCTAAACTAAAACAAATTGCACACCCATGCAATTAACAGTGATATGAGGAAAGAGGAAAAGACCCAGAGAGCTGGAAAATATTCTTACGAGCATTATAGACACCCATTGGAAATCTAGTAATCTCACATGTGTCTCCTCAGAGATTAAAGAGATCTTATGTCTCAAACTGTGTTTAAATAGTCTGTGATCAAAAGTCAGAGATTTCAATATGAACTCAAACATTTCTAATAGAAATGTGCTAAGATCAATTATCTTGACTGTGCTATCCACTTTCATTTTACAGGTACATATTTTTGATATACGTCAACAATTGTGCTTTTGTTTATTCTTCTAAGGAACAACATTTGAACAATGTTGATACACTAACCAACAACTCAAAGTCTAATGATTCATGATAGAGCTACCCATGAGCAATAAACTTTATATGCACAGTTGCACTGGTTTAGAAATGTAATGGAGTTAAATATGTAATGTCACTTGACATGTTGACACGTATGCTCAACATAAATCAGAAACTCTTCAATTGCCGGTAAAACATTTAAACATTTAATCACACAGCTTTAATCTGAGTTTTTAAACATGCATGGCATCAGCACAGGAGTTCTGGTTGCATTGCTCCAAATAAAAAGCCTGCAAGATGAAAGGAAAACAAGATTCCGGGGGAGAATTCCAGGAGGCACTCAGGAGTTTTCTTCTAAACAATTAGTCATGTAACAATACCTCCCACTAATGGAAGCGTTTTGTTGGTTTTAATCTACCTAATTGGCCAGGGTTCAGCATTACCAGTGAAAGCAGAGAATAATGCATCTACCTGTTCTCCTCCTCTCCTCCTGTTCATCTCAAGGAGAACAACACCCAGGAGTAAACATTACATTTTAACCCACAAGAGGAGAAGTATCCCTGAGGGGCGAGAGAGAGAGAGAGAGAGAGAGAGAGAGAGAGAGAGAGAGATTTTCTCTCACCTGAGAGAGCAGGTAATGTTTATGTATGATTCTCATTATTTAAAGCTGTTGCATTGATGAAGGAGATCACTTTGAATGCTCAGCCTGATTTGCAGTGAGAAGGTGCATGCAGTTAAAAAACAATGTAGGCCTATTTGTGGAATGGGAAGGGTTCCTAGAGTCTAATCAAGTAAATCTGAACATTAGACCTATTTTTGATTCAGAAAACTTTGTACTGAACTCTAATAAGAGGTTAAGCTGCATTAAAGATGTTTGTTTAGACATTATTTATCCAAGATTCCCACACTTTTTGACCACTGAATTTCCATGACCTTTCTTGTTATCTGTGATTACTGGATGACAGGGATGGGCAATAGCATTCATTTTCTTTTTTGATCCTATACAAAGTACTGTCAAGGACAATATTGCTGATATCGACACTGATACTAATATCTCTTATTTATTTTTGTGCAAATTCTGAAAATAAAATGGGTCATTTTAAATATTATATTAGAAGGCATTGTTGAACATTTAAAGGCCTTAACAGAAGAAAAAGGTGTTTTCAGACCTGTAGTTCATTTGATTTGTTCCAAAACAGGGGCTAAAATTGTTACAATGTTGCATTTTCCTCTTGGTTTGGTTTGCTTGGACAAGTTCAAATTTCAAAACGGACCAAAACTGTCTCAATAAAAGTCACATGTGAGCAAACTGTCCCCTTATTGGTCAGAATGTTTGTGCGCTGTTCTGGGATTTAGCACACCCACTGATATACCAGTTAAAATGATACACCTGTAAGCACATTTTCAAGTGTTATGTCACGCTAAAGCAAAACGTCACTGCATGGTACAGAATTCTTTTTATAGGGATACTGTTTGGTTCATTGGGTCAGATTGTATTCTCAACACAAGTGAACCGTTCCAGGGTTCATTTGCAATCGGTCCGATACAACCTTGTTTAGGTAGTCTCGGACCGATTGTTTTGGTGCGGATCAGAGTGTGATTGATATGTTCATCTATGCATAAATTAACCAAACTAAGGGAGAAAATGCACCAGGTTCCGAAACAAATGATCCAAACGAGCCAGGAGTGAAAACACCCTTAGTTTTGTCATTATTTAGAGCATTTTTACACTTGATCTGATCATGGTTTGTGGGACTTTTAGCCCATATGTGAACAATCCAAACGATCTCTGACTCCTTTAAGTTGCTTAGTATGTGACTGCTAGTGTCTTTCAGCATTTCTGCATGTTAAGGTGAGCAGGAGAAATATTTTTAAGCTTCAAAGCAATATACAAATGAATCATTCAGAAATTTTTGAGAATCAGATGGACCAAATCATTGAAAAGAACAGACTCAAGAACAATTCACTCACAAATTGTGCATCACTATGGCTTGAAAAAAAGACTAAATATCTGGCCTAGAATTTCATTTAGAACAGAGCAAAATTTAAAAAATGCATATTCACTATTAAATTTTCCATGACTTAAGATTTTTACATTTCCATTACTTTTTGAAAATAAAATATAATATGCTCTGGGTGTTAGCAAACTGGCCTTGCCCACCCTAAACAAGCCACACAATTTGTGCAATGCAGTCTCAACATTAACCCATTTTTGATTCTGAAAACCTCTTACTAAACTCCAAATAATTCCATGAACAGTAACAAAAGATTATGGTGCATTAAAAGATTTGTGTTACATTATTCATAACCACAACTGTGTAAATAAAAGGACACTAGTTATAGCTATATGACTGAGCATTGATTTAGCGCACTCAGATACTAGATCACAAGAGAGCTCATGTCATTTAAAAATCTCTAGTGTGGACTATTCCTCCATTTCTCCAGAGGCCTCTCTTGTCCTCTTCTACCCTGTTCTAACACTCACCGAACTGAAGCAATTACTAGCCCTGACAGCAAACCCACATCATATGGAATTGAATTGTATGTAGACAAGCTATTGGCTGTTTATATGGAAATGCGATTGCCGTGTTGATTAGGGAGCTCCGTCCCTGCCCACGCCCTTTATTGCAGCACCTCGCAGGGGACGAGGCAACCTACAAGACATGCAAACGCATCAATGTAATTCACTCAAGAGCTTCATTTTTCATAATGAGTGCGTCTTTA
This sequence comes from Xyrauchen texanus, assembly GCF_025860055.1. NCBI lineage: Eukaryota > Metazoa > Chordata > Actinopteri > Cypriniformes > Catostomidae > Xyrauchen > Xyrauchen texanus. Next base: position 13,838,418 of record NC_068320.1, on the reverse strand, counting down.
TGTGGCCACTGCTGTTTTCACACACTGTGAACAGTAATGACTGCGTACATATTCACAGGCGTGCTTGCTGCAATTAGCCCGTGGAGCGCCAGCGGTCGCTCGGGTGAGGGGGTTCAGGTACTGAGGCGAGCCGGAGTGGGGCAGGTCTACTGGGAGGGAGAGACAGGGAATAAAGTGGCACTGGGCAGATTGAGAAAGCTGCTCAGAAGGGAATTCGGGAGTGGAGTGTGGGACAGTCTGTCGCCGGATGACAGATGATGTGTTTTGCTGAATATCTCACTAAGAGAGAAAGAGACTTTTCAGGAATGCACTAATATTCAGCATTATCTCTCCAGAAATGCCAAAACATGACAGAAAACGCTCATCCAGGTGTGTAAAGGTGGTGTCAAATACCATTTTAGGGCAAGTCAGTTCACTCAGCAGCCATACTGGCAACGCCTCCAGGCAGCTAATTCCAAATACACAAGTACTGCTTCTTGAAGGGGAAAATAAATCTCCAAAGCTTTTTTCATGATTAAATTAGCAAAGCATAAAGTATTTGAAATCAGCAATACAATCTGACATAAATGGTATCATGAATTTTGCTTCAGTGTCAGAAATTAACTTTATGGAATGGTCAATTTTAACATTATGGTACAATATTTTCCCAGAATTTTAAGTGCCATTTCTTTTTTATGGGGGCAAGTGTTTTGTAATCATATTAAAAATGTCAAATTCTTCAGTTTAATCTATTTATTAACATAAATTCTCTATCTGAATAATGATATCTTATGTTTAATACAATAATATGAATGGGGAGCAGGTGTGTTCAATTTGGTGTCATCGCTCTCACACTCCCTCATACTGGTCACTGGAAGTTCAACATGGCACCTCATGGCAAAGAACTCTCTGAGGATCTGAAAAAAATAATTGTTGCTCACATAAAGATGGCCTAGGCTATAAGAAGATTGCCAAGACCCTGACACTGAGCTGTAGCACGGTGGCCAAGACCATACAGCGGTTTAACAGGACAGGTTCCACTCAGAACAGGCCTCGCCATTGCTGACCAAAGAAGTTGAGTCACGTGCTCAGTGTCATATCCAGAGGTTTCTTTGGGAAATAGACGTATGAGTGCTGCCAGCATTGCTGCAGAGGTTGAAGGGGTGGGGGGGTCAGCCTGTCAGTGCTCAGACCATACGCCGCACACTGCATCAAATTAATCTGCATGGCTGTCATCCCAGAAGGAAGCCTCTTCTAAAGATGATGAACAAGAAAGCCCGCAAACAGTTTGCTGAAGACAAGCAGACGAAGGACATGGATTACTGGAGCCATGTCCTGTGGTCTGATAAGACCAAGATAAACTTATTTGGTTCAGATGGTGTCAAGCGTGTGTGGCAGCAACCAGGTGAGGAGTACAAAGACAAGTGTGTCTTGCCTACAGTCAAGCATTATGGTTGGAATGTCATGGTCTGGGGCTGCATGAGTGCTGCCGGCACTGGGGAGCAACAGTTCATTGAGGAAACCATGAATGCCAACATGTACTGTGACATACTGAAGCAGAGCATGATCCCCTCCCTTCAGAGACTGGGCCACAGGGCAGTGTTCCAGCATGATAACGACCACAAACACACCTCCAAGACGACCACTGCCTTGCTAAAGAAGCTGAGGGTGAAGGTGATGGACTGGCCAAGCATGTCTCCAGACCTAAACCGTATTGAGCATCTGTGGGGCATCCTCAAATGGAAGGTGGAGGAGAACAAGGTCTCGAACATCCACCAGCTCTGTGATGTCGTCATGGAGGAGTGGAAGAAGACTCCAGTGGCAACCTGTGAAGCTCTGGTGAACTCCATGCCCAAGAGGGTTAAAGCAGTGCTGGAAAATAATGGTGGCCACACAAAATATTGAGACTTTGGGCCCAATTTGGACATTTTCACTTAGGGGTGTACTCACTTTTGTTGCCAGCGGCTTAGACATTATTGGCTGTGTGTTGTGTTATTTTGAGGGGACAGCAAATTTACACTGTTATACAAGCTGTACACCCACTACTTTATATTGTAGCAAAGCGTCATTTCTTCAGTGTTGTCACATGAAAAGGTATAATCAAATATTTACAAAATTGTGAGGGGTGTACTCACTTTTGTGAGATAATGTATATATATCAAGCTGGTCAAGCTGATGCGCATTAAAAATTGGATTGGGTTGTAACGGCATTACGTATTCAGAATACAAAAATGAACTGTATTCAGCCCTCATTATGTTTTCAAGCACATGTATTCAGAATAAAGTAACTTTTTAAAATTTTGTCCGAATAATTTTAGAATACTTCTCATACAATGACCACAAAATAAAGCAGAAATGAAAAAAATCTTTGTCAATGAAGTGAGAAACTTGATTGCATTTCTTAGTCATGTATAATGATTCTGGCATTGAATTTCTGGAAGCCGCACCAGAAAGTTGTTGTCTTAGTCAGCTGTGCACCAGAATCAATACAGCCACATTTTGACGCAATTATTACATTCAAGATCATGATACATTCTTTTGAACGATTGCAACTGCTGTGTAAGTGTATTTATTTAACAAATCATCTGAAGAGATTCACCAAAAAATCTGAAATTGACCATTAAAATCAAAAGTAGTTAAAGAAATAAAAGCACCCCAAAAATAAAAGTGTCAGTAAATTAAAGTAGAAAATTGTCATCAAGTTATCATCTCACAAATCTTGTTATTTGCATTTCGTATCCTCGTCAAAATGTAATCATCATTGTCAATCAAATTAAACAATGGTTTAAGAATAAAATTAAAATACAAAAAATCCTAAAAACATAAAAATGCCATATTAACTATTCACAAACAACCCTGCTTGGTAGCTACAATGTCACAGCCTCTAATATCTTGGAGGTACAGACAAGATTTTTCTTGTTGGAAAGTGGATGAGATATTGTTGTTGACCACAAACTGCCTTCTGTTTGCCTTCTGCCTTCCACAAAGAAAAACATCAACATCATACCAACTCCACGTCTAATTTAAAGAAATCAATGTAGAGCTAAGTTCATTAAATTTGCTGGCAAATAGCTTTTTTTTTTTTTTTTTTTTTTAAAGACTTCCGTTCTTGCAGCCGCCATATTTAGCATGGCAATTTCTCTCATTCATTTTGTATGTGTGCTCCACCTCCTCCCCTTATAATCTCTCTGGTGGCGCAGTGATCAGAGAAAGTCAAGACCTTCCTCATGCACTCCTTACAATACCAAGCGCAATTGGCTACCATGTCTCAGCATGTATTTCCATTAGGGACTATGACAGAGTAAATAGGTGCTTTGTTAGTGGGTACTAGAGGCCTGACATACTGTACACACACACACACAAACACAGAGTTGTACATCTCAACTCAAACACGTCCTCAGCCACGTCCTCCATCATGGCTAGATCTGTTTATAAAGGAAGACAAGCTTCACTATAGTCATCAGCCAGTAGGGAAGCCAAGGAGCCCTGGTGTTTAGAGTGCATGCAGGTGTGGTCTAAGAGTTAAGTGGATATACACATACACAAACAGACACATACAATCACATTTAAATGTTTGTAAAAGAGGTGCTCGGACAGTGGCTTTTGCTTTAAACAACACTTACAAAAACATGCTCAGCTGTGCTTTCCAATAAAGGAAAGGAGGATGTTGGTATCATAAGTGGGGGTCAAAGAGGTCACAACATCTAAAACAATTTTACAGCCCTACAACTTCCCACTGCACTACATGATTTCCTGTCTGTGTGGGCTATCCGCAGCAGAACTTCCTTTAGAAGCGCACAGAGAGGAAGACAGGTCAAAGGTCACACAAGCATACTTGTGTATGCCCTACACACAGCTTATGATATGACATTCCGTTGTTTATACTACACAAAGTATGTTGTAGTCATAGAAAACAAACCTATGTGAGGAGGCTGGTGACCTTTTGGACAAGCCAGGGCATTGTTTAATCCACAAATGTGTCAACATCAACATAAATTTTCAAATATGTGTTATTTTCAAAGGGGTGATATCACAAGAAATCACATTTTCCTTGATCTTTTGAGATGAGAGTTAAATGTATGAAAAAATATGGTAACATCCAGAAGGGAAAACTTCCTCTCTAGTCCAAAAAGGTTATCAACCACAATTTTTATTTCTTTTTATTTAATTTACTTAAACAAAATGAAATAAAATTCCTAAACTTTGTTCACATATGGTATTTAAAAATAATTGGACAGTTTATGACAATGTGTTTTGGGTCCTTTGCGCACGACGCACGCACGCATGCACACGCACACACACACAGATTTCTGAACTATTCTTCAAATAAAAGTGCATCAAAGCAAAGTTTTTACCAATTAAAATCAACATTAAAATAATAATTGTGATAAACCGCACAGAACATTTTGTGAATGATTTCTTATATTGTCAAAATAATCAATAAATAATGGTATTTTAACTCGGGAGTTGTCAGATCAATAAAGCCTACTTCCAATAAGAAGTACAAAACACATTCTAATTACTGGAAATCAAAGTTAACAAAAAGACCTAATGTAATATCTAGTGAAATATATTCATTATGACAGCTATTTCTATATCATATTATGTGCCGACCAGAAACAACACAACTGTGACTTTCTGCCATATTTAAAAAATAAGAGTTAAAAATATTAAAACAATGTAGTGTGAAAAACAGAACAGAAAAATGTATGTATGGTATTAAAAATAGTAAAATATCCATAAAAAAAGCTTAAAGCAAAGTTTTAGTTGCATTATCTCATGTATTTTAGGCCTATAGTCAATAAATAAATAGAAAAACAGTACAAAATCTGTTCTGGTTAATAGAAATCAAGTTGACAAAAAGGTCTAATGCAAAATGTTATGATAATATATGGATTGTGATATACACTCACCTAAAGGATTATTAGGAACACCTGTTCAATTTCTCATTAATGCAATTATCTAATCAACCAATCACATGGCAGTTGCTTCAATGCATTTAGGGGTGTGGTCCTGGTCAAGACAATCTCCTGAACTCCAAACTGAATGTCAGAATGGGAAAGAAAGGTGATTTAAGCAATTTTGAGCGTGGCATGGTTGTTGGTGCCAGACAGGCCGGTCTGAGTATTTCACAATCTGCTCAGTTACTGGGATTTTCACGCACAACCATTTCTAGGGTTTACAAAGAATGGTGTGAAAAGGGAAAAACATCCAGTATGCGGCAGTCCTGTGGGCTGAAAATGCCTTGTTGATGCTAGAGGTCAGAGGAGAATGGGCCGACTGATTCAAGCTGATAGAAGAGCAACTTTGCCTGAAATAACCACCCGTTACAACCGAGGTATGCAGCAAAGCATTTGTGAAGCCACAACACGCACAACCTTGAGGCGGATGGGCTACAACAGCAGAAGACCCCACCGGGTACCACTCATCTCCACTACAAATAGGAAAAAGAGGCTACAATTTGCAAGAGCTCACCAAAATTGGACAGTTGAAGACTGGAAAAATGTTGCCTGGTCTGATGAGTCTCGATTTCTGTTGAGACATTCAGATGGTAGACTCAGAATTTGGCGTAAACAGAATGAGAACATGGATCCATCATGCCTTGTTACCACTGTGCAGGCTGGTGGTGGTGGTGTAATGGTGTGGGGGATGTTTTCTTGGCACACTTTAGGCCCCTTAGTGCCATTTGGGCATTGTTTAAATGCCACGGCCTACCTGAGCATTGTTTCTGACCATGTCCATCCCTTTATGGCCACCATGTACCCATCCTCTGATGGCTACTTCCAGTAGGATAATGCATCATGTCACAAAGCTCGAATCATTTCAAATTGGTTTCTTGAACATGACAATGAGTTCACTGTACTAAAATGGCCCCCACAGTCACCAGATCTCAACCCAATAGAGCATCTTTGGGATGTGGTGGAACGGGAGCTTCGTGCCCTGGATGTGCATCCCACAAATCTCCATCAACTGCAAGATGCTATCCTATCAATATGGGCCAACATTTCTAAAGAATGCTTTCAGCACCTTGTTGAATCAATGCCACGTAGAACTAAGGCAGTTCTGAAGGCGAAAGGGGGTCAAACACAGTATTAGTGTGGTGTTCCTAATAATACTTTAGGTGAGTGTATATAACCCATTTAACTTAGTCGGCCAATTTGACCCGGGAACACATGGAGTGGTGGTTAATGAGGAACCCAGAACAAAGGTTGAACTAAGCAGAAAAAAGCTGCTTGCTCTATAGTTCTGTAATGCTAGGCGGGAAAATACATATGAAAAGATGAGCAAACCTTGTGATGTACCTGGCCAAGTTTAGGATCAACAATAGAAACAATTTACATATTCTAAACTAGGTCTCAAATATTTTTAGTTTGATATAAAAAAAACATTTTGTGAAATCTTAAAGCGTGGATTGTTTTATGAACCTGTCACAATGCCATGCAGACTCTGCAAAGAGGCTGATCAATATAAAAGGATGGGGCAGTGCAAACTACTGTATATTGGACTTAAATGCAAACATGTGAGTAAATGCTGTTTCTCAGTTCACATGCAATTGAAGCTTTTCCTTAAGATCTACCCGATCCAAGTTCAGGTATATATAAATATAAATAATATATGCTATATTTAAAATATAATATCATTTTTTTACTTTAACATTGCACATGCGCTCTCACTCACAGACATGAAGACGAGTTAGGGGCTGTTTACACTAAACTTGTTTTTGCGTCAATCTGCCCTGTTTTTGAATAGCTTTTCTATGTAAACACACACTGGATGAACATCTCTGACTGTTGCAACCATCTCAGTATTTTTTTAGCATCTCATGTAGGACTGCCATGTTTTTTGACACTTTTGTGCTGCTTCTAGCTTTTTCGGCACAGGAGTTGATTTGACATTCTGAAGAACTTCAGGTTGCATATGGACTGTGTGTTTGTTAAACTGTTACACATGATTATAGATTGTTCTTAAAAGTCTTGTTGGGTCACACGGCCTTGGGAATAAACTCGGGTCAACTTAATGCTTGTGCAGACCTCTAGCTTTTACACAAGAGTCTTAAAGGCACAGCAACTTAAAAACTACCTGTTTACTTCTAAGGGAAAAATATAAATAACAATAATCTAATTTATGATATGACCTCTTTAAAAAGAGACACACATATTCACAATTGGAATGTCATTCTGAGAGCTTCAAGCTTGGCAATCTTTTTTGGACAGTGTCAACAGCAAACCCATATGTCATTTAATATGAAGGTCTGCAAGCATGCGCTTAAGTGTATTTGACAGAAAGAAAAAAAAATAAGATTTTTGGAGTGTGGCTTTTTCCAGTTGATTGCATCAGCAGCTGAGTAGCTCTGCAGTGACCCGTGTGTGTGTGTGTGTGTGTGTGGACAGGGTTACATGCTGCCCTTAGAGAGATCATGGGGCAATTCATAGCTGCCCGGCATTGTTGCTGCAAAGACACAAAGCACACAGCCTGGGCCTCCAGCTGGCCCCATGCCACCACTCAGTAGCTCTGTCCTCTCTCTTTCTGCTACCTTTACTCTCTGTTTGCTCTTATAACTGTGACCCTGCTCACTATTATCACCCACCTCTCCCTTTGGCCCTGAATCTTTCAGTCTGCATGGTAAAACATCATCCAATGCCATTCTCTTTTTCTCTCTTGCTCTCTCCCAAAGGTGAATGGAAGTCCAAACTGGGCACTCAATTGTCTCTTAGGGCACTACAATTAACTGATAGCTGTTCTGCTGGGCTGGGATGGGATGGGCACATCATTGGCTGACTTTTATGTGTAGCCATGGAAACTACTAGCCCATGATAACCATGATTAGAGGCGTCATGATGGCAACAATATGGCACAGAGCGATAATGTGTCTTTGATGGGCACATCGCAGCCATTGTAAAGCAGATATGTATTTGTTTACCAATACGACACTCTGATGTGCTGGGGTGTCCTTGTACAAAATGGAGGGAAGAGTAAAAATAGGAACTGACCTACAAATGATGTGAAATAGATAAGTGCCGCTCGTCTTCAAACCACAAACCCATCAGTGAACAGCCGAACCCTGGGAATGAGAAAGAAGAAGAAAGAAGAAGAAAGAAGAAGAAAAAGAAGGAAAGAGAGAGGCAGAATGACAATCTGTGATCATTTACTCACCACTCAAACCTTAGTGGACTTTCGTTCTTCTGTGGAACACAAAATAAGATGTTTTGTCAAGCCACCCTTTTCAATAAAATGAAAGTGAATGGTGACCACGGCTGTCTTCACAGATTTAAATTTCAGAGGAAAGAAAGTCAAACATTTTTTAAATGACATGAGGGTGAGTAAATGATAACCGATTAAAAGTTTTAGGTGAACAATCCCTTTAAATTTCTTAAAAATTCAACAACTACCCAGAAATCAAACCAGACAGATCCACAGAGACCTTTCCAACAGGTGGAGAGGGAACAGTGTGTTTGTGTGCATATGTGTATTTGGAGGGGGTTGTGTGCATGTGTGTGTGTTCACATACATGTATGGAGCTCTGTTCTAATCTTTATGGTAATAAACTCTGGAGGCCACATGGCTACCAGTGCTGCAGATCAAGCTTTAACAGAAGGTAAATGTTTTTGTAGAGAAAGGGGAAGGGTCACTTGAAATTGGACTAATGTATTCCTTATTGAGTGTGCATTGGCCCTGGGTCAAGCAGAGCTGGGTGACGCACTTAACTAGTAGCAATCACACACACACGCGACTTGTAACCTCTACACACCCAACCTGTATCTTTCAGAATTAATATTTATTTTAATTAGTGGCATTTACAAAGGCAGGAATCATTATAACTATTGCTCATACTTAGTTTAAGATGTTTTATTATAACCCCTCCATTTATGCTATGGATATGAATGATACCTGAAATCAGGTTGTTGAGAAGAGGTGTGCTATTGCTTTTCTAAGCAATCAGACTTAAGGTGTGCTCACACCTCACTTTGCAATCAATTCAAATGCATCAAAATTTGGGAGACCGGATACACATTCTCATGCAAAGAAATGTTGCATTCCGCAGCACACAAAAATTTACTTTGTAAAGTATGATCTGTGAATTTGTGTGATGAGAGGACATGTGACCAATAGAAGATCAGGGCCCATATTCACAAAAACTCTTAAGACTAAAAGTAGCTCCTAACATGGAAATTTAGAAGCAAATCTTAAAAATTAGTAGAGTCACTCCTAATTTTAGGACTCGTAAAACTTAGACGTAAGACTAATTCATGAAGCTAAACCCATGATTCAAAAATCATACATGATCCAACGCATGACTGCTGCTGTCAATCCACATTAAAAACAATGTAATAGAATATTATTACGACACTGACCGTTCAAAAAGCTATCACCTGAATCACAATTGGGTCGGTGTATTTTAAGAATAATTTATTTTTATGTAATTATAAATATTATAATATTGACATAAAAAAGGTTTCACCTGAATCGTGATGGTGTTTTCATTATTGTAACCTTAGTTAGGGATGCAGTTACCTCTCCCACAAACTGAAACAACCCAACTACACCAGAGACAAAGGTTTTGACAACCCTGCGCCCCCTGACCACATCAAAATGAAACCGTGTACAGCGGATGAATTGGAATTTCTGTCATTTGTCAGCAGAATAATCTATCAAACTATATAAGCTTAAATGATTTAAAAGTGTTTTGGCGCAAGGACGCATTCAGTGAGAACGGCCCCTTAGGAGTCAGCAACAACTAAGTACAGCAACCCCCCAGAACAACCTTAAAATTTAGTTTCCAATGTCCCCTTTCAAAAAGAATGGTGGTGTTATAGTCAGATAGAGACTTTTACATTAAGGGGCAATATTCTTCCCTTTGGGTTTGATTTTAGGGGTCTTTTTTTTTTTTACATTTAAGGGCATATTTATTGTAACCAATTAAAACAAATTGTCTTATCTGTTTCAAATGTGAAATACTTAATTTTATCGATTCATTAATTGAAATTCTCAAGATTGAGATTTTGTTACCTCTTACACTGTAAATAAAATCAAAATGAATTCAAATGTTATGGCATAATATGTATAACTAGCACTACTACTAATAGAATAATAAGAACAATATCAGAGATTACAAATAAGATAAACATGGAAAATTCATTACAAGACCACTTTTGTCATGACCTTGGTATGTAATACCATGGTGATTTTCTATATACCCTAGCAATGATTACCATATTCAGTAACACTTTATTTTAATGTGTCCTTGTTACAGTGTAATTACACAAGTAATTAGTGATTATTACTAAATAACAACATGTACTTACTATAGGTTTAGGGTTTGTTGATTGTTATTACATATTACTCTGTTATTACTATAATAAGTATATGTAATATGTGTAACAAGGACACATTAAATATAAAATGTTACCCCATATTCATATACCATGGTATTTATTTCATACTGCAACCCCCTTTAAAGCATATTATGGCATTGTACATGTTTAAAAAAATCTTCGCTAAATATCTCTCTCACTGTCATTTAAACTTCACACTGACACACAAACATCACAAAGCATGTGCACACAACATGTTATCTAATACACACACACACACTTTAGAAACTATTACATACATTCACACAAAGGAAACATAAACCAAGCAAACAAAGTACAAAAAGTCTCAACCAGCTAAACCAGGCTCCATTCACTCCTGTTTAAAAGGTCACAATTTTATCTGGCTAAGCGCCCCGTGTCTATTGATAATTGTATGCATAAACAAATGGCAAATTTGTGACACATAAATATGTATTAGCAATTAATAATGTCCTGTGTCTGTGGCGATGCCAGGTGAATGCAAAATCAGTGCAGGCACTCTGCAGAGCTGGTCCCTTTGTTTTCCCGTGGCTCTCTTAGGGCTGCCACAATAAACATACAATAGATGCACAATGGGCACCCGTAGCAGGGTACAGTGCCCCTGAGACAATGCCAGACTCCCTGAATGAGCCACCATCACCTGGGCAGAGGCAAAACAATGTGTGCATCACCAGACAGGCATGGGGGTATTATTGAATTAGCAGCCACGTTGTGATTAAGGGTTTAGAGGGGCATTTAGTGCTTTTGGTTTTTAAACAATTATAATTTGATGACAGAGGGAGCCATGGATGGGGGATGCAGCAGCGTGTGTTTGTGTGTGTAGCAGTGTGTTGATGGGAATGGCAGATAGATTGGATATAAAATCATGCAGACACAGGCACATGCACACACCTGTTCATCAGCAGAAACATCTGGAAGCTGTCTGTCCCACTTTTACCTCTGTGTCAGAGAGATCTCTATGTCAGTGTGAGTAGTAATGCACACAAACATTTACGTGAACAGACTTCTACTTTTGAAATATAAAGCTAATTATAATTACTATAGACTAACCCTACCTCCAAAAGAAAACAAGAATATTTATTTTATGGAATGAGTTGTTTTTCCAATTGAGAACATCCCCCGATTGTCCCAATGGGAGGTTTTGTTAAGATTTAGCTCAGTTTTGGTGTCAATTTATCTTTAAAAAAATTACTTTAATAACTTTATTTAGTGAACTTTAGTATTTGCTTTATTATGAATACATTTTCCACTTTAGGATGTCTCTGAATGTACCCAAGGGAGGTTTTGTCAGATTTATCTTACTTGGGGGACAATTTTGTCCCCAAACTGTAGCTAAATGCATACAAACTAGAGATGTCATAAAATATTAATATATTGATTACTGATCTGCATTTTCTTTTTATCTATAAATTTTTTAGGCATCGATATATTAACATAAGCCAACATTTAAATTAGAAGCCTAATTTGTGTGATTTCATTTCACTGCCAGCTGCATTTCATTCAATATAGTTTAACATATTTTTAAGAGACCAAATGGGGGGTGACAACATTTACAGATGCCGGTCATGGCATGGACTGTCAGAAATATTACAAATATATTACGAGTTGATGGCAGTCCAAAGTTACGAAGATGTTAGTACTACTTGAAGAATTAAAGTGACGTTGATGAGTTCGCAGGTTAGTGTTTGAGACTGGTGTAACTGCGCAAATAGAATGAGAACTGTCGATGTTGGGGGCCCAGCAAGTAAAGACACTGACTACTACACCTGGAGTCGCTGAGTGACTCCAGTTAGGCTTCCTAAGCAACCAATTGGCCCGGTTGCTAGTGTGGATAGAGTCACGTTGGGTTAACCTCCTTGTGGTCACATTATATGTTTCACTCTCGGTGGGGTGCATGGTGAGTTGTGCGTGGATGCTGCGGAGAATAGCATGAAGCCTCCACACGCAGCATGTCTCCGCAGTAACACTCAACAAGCCACGTGATGCGCGGATTGACCATCTCAGACGCGGAGCCACCCGGATTGAGGCGAGTCACTATGCCACCATGAGGACTTGGTGCGCATTGGGAATTGGGCATGCCAAATTGGGGAGAAAAACAAAAAAGAAAACAATGGAAATGTTATTTATGCAATTTCCCTGTATGTAGCATTGAATAGGTTGCATTAAAGCTGTCAAACAACAAAAAGCCATGATAATATATCATGCAGTAATTACTAGAGTAAATAATATAGGTAATGATAATGAGTTGGGTAGAATTTAATAGAAATCGTCATATCGTCCACCAGACATATCCGGTGCATGACCCACTTTAATTAGCCCTGCCGCTCACACTTTACCAAAGTTGTGTTGAGAAATACGATTGAAAAGACAACACTTATTGTGCAACAAGCAGCCCTATTTATATTCGGTAATCATCAGGAAAATATTCAGATTATCGATATGTGAAAACAGCCAAGTAAATTATCCAAACATCCACACATTTACTTAGTTTATTAGTTATCTAAATGGGGACATATCATAGACTTCAATTGTTTTTATATAGCTAATTATATTACCAATTACAATTACTATAGACAAACTTAAACAAACTGTATGAATCGACTTTTCTATAGAGAACAACATAAATGTCCCTAAAGGGAGGTTTTATTTTGACAATTTGATTCCCAAAATGCTGCTACACATATACAGTACGCCCGTACAAATATACAGATTGTTTTGGCAGGGCAGGTCACGGTATTCCATGATCACAATTCCATTACTGTAGTCTGACACAGACAGCGATGGGGACAAGCGACAGAAGATCAAGCATAGCTCCAGTGTTCCTCTGCCCATCTAGTGTTTAATAGGATCAGATAAACAATGGCTCTGATAAAGTGCCTAGCTAACATCAGACTGCGACTGAGTAAGAGAATTAAAGGGTTGAATGGGGGCTTGTGAAAGCATTTGTATCAGACATAGCGGATGACAGAGGGGCTTATTTAGGGAAAGAAGAGGATTACCAGCCACAAGCCTGCAGTTGTGCTCCACTTTGACTCTCTATAATCACTGTGATCATAAGACCAGCACAATTCAGCTGCGCTAATAATGCACACATACACACACACACACACACACACACACACACACACACACACACACACACACACACACACACACACACACACACACACACATCTGCCTATTCATTTCAGCTCTAATACAATAATAGCCCTGAAACATCTGTTAATGAAACTCGCTGGAATCAAGACGGGCGGATTTGGGCGACATCTGTCCCTCCACTAGATCCAACCTGCTCTGGGACTTCTGGCTTTGTCACCATGAAAAAACAATTGACCCTATTTACTTTCTTATTATATGTGTCTGGTCTTATTGTCCAACATTATCAAATAACTTGTGTGATTGGATAATAGGCAGAGCAAGTTATTAAAATTTATTATAAAAAAATTTAAAAAAGTTTGTCTTTGTAATCTTTCATCATATGTAATAAATTGCTCCACCTGATATCACAAAGGCAGCACAGGCTATTGGATCATTGTAGTCCAACTGCTATTGGTACATTGTTTTTGCAAACTTGCATTCAGATCATTTATAACATTTTGTTATGAAACACAAACTTTTCTTGATCCATCCCATAGGGAAAAGAAATGTACCAAAAGAGGATTTACTAATATAATTTTTTTTTTTTTCTCCTAGACAACAATTTGATTGAATGGGAGTCTCCAGCTTCTCAGATTTTTCTCCTGAAAAAAAGACCCTAGAGATCCCAACAATGTCTCCAACTGTGTTCTGCCAAGATAACAAAGGCTACAATCAAAAGTAAGAGATTTCTACATGAACTCAAACATTTCTAATCAAAGTCTTCAAAGACCAAATTAAACAAGCCACATTAATTGTATAGCTCTATTTAATTATTGTTGTCAACATTGTCTATATAGTGTCTTTTTTATTTCTCTAAGTGACATCTAAGACCAGGTTAATACTTCAATGAAAAATAACTCAGTGCCATTAAATCTCATCCAAGCAATACAATTTTCCTTTGGGAATCAATTCCTGATGAATAATACAAAAAAAAAAATTCTCATTGACTATTTAGTTTCACTCTGAAATACATTACATAACGGAAGTAAAATGGGTTGTGAATGCCATTTACGTTTGACTTTAAAGCCAATTCAGATAGTTGCATAACATACACGTGCAACAAACACACACATAGGTCACTTCATGGCTACAACAACCACAGACTAGACGACTGGTGCGCCCCAGAACTTCAGGGTTCAATTACCTGAGTACCTCCACCCCCATTTAGTCTCTCTCTCTCTCCCTTCCTTTGAGTCCCAAACCCAGTCTGAGGCCGCAAGGGCGACTTCCTGCCGAGTTCCCCGGGGCTGAGTGTTTCACGGGGGGAAGAAATGACACGGTGCCTATGAAAGAGCCATTGTTCACTGAGGTGGTCCTGATACAGTCTGATGGGAGGTGGCTAATCACAAGGCGGGCCACAACGCAGGGGTAAATATTTATCTGCTGGGATGTAAACGACGGATCATGTAATTTAGCAACAGGCCGTTCCTTCCTGAATGGTGATGATGTTTAGTCTCGGGTGGGGGAGGTAGGAGGCTATTAGTCACCCGAATCAAAACCTGTCCTTGTCGGGCAGTGGCTGATTACCACTGACACGTCTTCACACCAAAAGTAACACTCTTAATGCAACACTTTCATAAACTCTACAAAGAATTTCCCCTTCTGCTTTCACATTTACAAACACTTACACAATGGAAGACAAAAAATCTTACAAAACTCTTGCCACACACTTGTTGACTTCCTGTTGCTGTGTTGGTGCTCCAATCATTTCCCACTTGACCCTGATGAGTGTCTCCACAGTGTGAGTGAGGTAAGTAATGGCCAGCAGGACCGGCTGATGAGGGCACAACCTTCCTAGTTCAGGTTTAGAACAGCGTTTTCCTCCACTGAAAATGGGACACATTCTCTATTGCAGAATTCTTTGGGAAAACAATGACATGCAGAGTTTTCAAATGAAAACACATTATGTGGCCTAAGAAATTGTGTTCTTTAGAGATCAAATCTTGTGTCTGAGGCCACATCCAGACTATCTTATCCCATTTAAAAATTCTTGAAAATTCTTGAGAAAAAAGACTTGAGAATTGACTTCACTCCAAATTAGTGCACAAGTTTTTTGGGGGAATTTACTAAGAATGAACTGTAGCCGGTAAAAGCGGCAGTTATTTGAATGCACTCTCTGTGCTGGTTTAGTGCCTGATTCACTAAAGGAATTATGCAGATAACAACAGTGCAAACATGTCCAAAATATCATTGCTAAACACAATTCTGATATGATTCTATTCGATTCTTAGTACAATATATCGGAGGATGCAGCAGACCACCGTGATCTGACACACTTCAGGAGTAAACAGCATTAATGACTACTGTGATCCATTAAAATTAATACAATTATTATTTAATGACTTATTTTTAAACACGATAAACAATCATATTTTAGCTAATTACACAATGATGATTCATCGACATTATAGACATTACAGTTTTATCGTCTGTTAATGCCTGATCTTCTGTAAAGCTGATTTGGAACGATGTGTGTTGTGAAAGGAGCTATAAAAATAAAATTGACTTGACCCAACCCATTAGCGCTTTGTGCCCCCCAATTTCGCTAACCTAATTGCACCTAAACTTAGTGCATGCTTGCACAAAAATCCCAAAACTTCATGGTCATGCCCACTGAAGTATAACATAGTGCTGCACTGAGGATTTAGCGCTCTTAAATAGGAGTCTTGACTTAGAATTGGCTTTAAACTTGAGACTTGAATTGGACTTGTGAACATCTCTGGTGTCCATTGAGAGTTATTGTATATACAGCTATCTATCCTGGTGAGTTATGTTTACTTGAATTCAAGGACATAACCACATATTCTAGTCTTGGCGTTACAAGTGTAATAATTTAAGCTTAATTATTAAAAACAAAACTTAACCATTAAACTGAATATGGGGGATTTCCTCCTCAATGTCTATGGTGGTTAAGGTCCTTAAAATAGATTTTTACATTTTCTACAGAAAATATAAGTTGTATTTCCCCACACAAAACCCACCGCCATGATGCCAGGTTGCTCTGAGATGTTGCCAGTGCATAGCTATGCTGTTGTTTTGAGTAGTTGTTAGTGTGTTGCTATGCAGTTGCTAGGGTCTATAGGTGGTTGCTATGTGATTTTTTTACTGGCCCAAGTCAAAAGTCTACTTCAAAGTCCCTATGATATTCTGCTTCACAGATCTGTTTTGTATCCCTCTACTAAAGTATGTCGATAGGATATTTCCACACATTTTATCATTACTAGGTAAAAATACTAAATCGTACAATTTAAAAAAAGTAATAGCACACTTCTCCTCATCAAGCCACATGATTTTACATTCATAAGTTTAATACTAAATAAAAAAGATAAACCTTAAATGCGAAGAATGAGCAATAATAATAGTGATGCTTGCTTTAGGTTTAGAGGTATGGTTAGGGTTGGTGATTGAAAATATCATTAGCCTAGTATGAAAGCCGGTGTGTGTTTGTCATCTCCACTGTTCAGGTGTGATCTGCTGTCATTTGAGATGTCGTTAAACTCAGTGACTGGCTGAAAGAACTCTTAAAAACACTTAAAAATAGTGTCTGTGTTACAATCTAGATTAAATCGAGGCAGTGACCATCCTCATGTCTGCATTCATCTTTGCTGTCAAGATCTTTATCCAAGTACATATTTCACTTCCTCTGTCTGTTTAAAATACAGTCTTCCTCAGCTCTCCTCGTACATGACATTTGACTTTATAAATCTCTCCTTCTATTCACCATTTCTCTTGTACTAACTTCATTTGTCTCTCGCTCACCCCCTCCTCACCTCTACTTCTCCTCCCTTCCTTGTAACGGTATCTTCTCACATCTCCATCTTTCTCCTCTCACTCATTCTAGTAAAAGTACACACGTCCTTCTCTCATTTTTCCTTGATCTGTGAGAGTGTATGCATGCACAGCGCTCATGCTTAAGACACTTCATGAGCTGACAGCAGTTTTAGTGTTGGGAATTGTGGTCAGGATACTGAAGCATGTCTGTCTGTCTGTCTGTCTGTCTGTCTGTCTCTCCCTAGAAACAAAAGACTCATTCTAAGTCACCTCATAACATAAGACTATAAGAACATTTTTAGAGAATTCTGAAAAACTCTATAACACTTAATTTTATTTATTTAATTTTAAATAATTAATGTCTAATTTTTATTTTTTCTCAAGCATACTCTTCACAGACACTATTATCTCTGGAATTTTTGGAAATTATGCCACAACTGAGGGACAGTCATAATTTGTGTAAAATTGTAAATAAATAATTTTCAAACAATAAACATTGAAATGGTATATGCTTCAGTCTTTGTATAAATTATAATATTTTGTAATTTATTTATCTAATGATGTTTTTTTTTTCCAGATAATAAAAGTCTACCCCTGGGACATACACTCACCTAAAGGATTATTAGGAACACCATACTAATACTGTGTTTGACCCCCTTTCGCCTTCAGAACTGCCTTAATTCTACGTGGCATTGATTCAACAAGGTGCTGAAAGCATTCTTTAGAAATGTTGGCCCATATTGATAGGATAGTATCTTGCAGTTGATGGAGATTTGTGGGATGCACATCCAGGGCACGAAGCTCCCGTTCCACCACATCCCAAAGATGCTCTATTGGGTTGAGATCTGGTGACTGTGGGGGCCATTTTAGTACAGTGAACTCATTGTCATGTTCAAGAAACCAATTTGAAATGATTCGAGCTTTGTGACATGGTGCATTATCCTGCTGGAAGTAGCCATCAGAGGATGGGTACATGGTGGCCATAAAGGGATGGACATGGTCAGAAACAATGCTCAGGTAGGCCGTGGCATTTAAGCGATGCCCAATTGGCACTAAGGGGCCTAAAGTGTGCCAAGAAAACATCCTCCACACCATTACACCACCACCACCAGCCTGCACAGTGGTAACAAGGCATGATGGATCCATGTTCTCATTCTGTTTATGCCAAATTCTGACTCTACCATCTGAATGTCTCAACAGAAATCGAGACTCATCAGACCAGGCAACATTTTTCCAGTCTTCAACTGTCCAATTTTGGTGAGCTCTTGCAAATTGTAGCCTCTTTTTCCTATTTGTAGTGGTGATGAGTGGTACCCGGTGGGGTCTTCTGCTGTTGTAGCCCATCCGCCTCAAGGTTGTGCGTGTTGTGGCTTCACAAATGCTTTGCTGCATACCTCGGTTGTAACGAGTGGTTATTTCAGGCAAAGTTGCTCTTCTATCAGCTTGAATCAGTCGGCCCATTCTCCTCTGACCTCTAGCATCAACAAGGCATTTTCGCCACAGGACTGCCGCATACTGGATGTTTTTCCCTTTTCACACCATTCTTTGTAAACCCTAGAAATGGTTGTGCATGAAAATCCCAGTAACTGAGCAGATGTGAAATACTCAGACCGGCCCGTCTGGCACCAACAACCATGCCACGCTTAAATTAATGCTTAAATCACCTTTCTTTCCCATTCTGACATTCAGTTTGGAGTTCAGGAGATTGTCTTGACCAGGACCACACCCCTAAATGCATTGAAGCAACTGCCATGTGATTGGTTGATTAGATAATTGCATTAATGAGAAACTGAACAGGTGTTCCTAATAATCCTTTAGGTGAGTGTATGTAAAAGTGCCTGTAGTTGACAATATACCTATTTACTGTATTCTGTACAGTATTCATGAATCACTTTCACCTTTAAGGATGTCTCCAAAGTATATCTGTATATCAAAGTATACACCCCCCCCACCCCACCCCACACACACAGAAAATTATCTAGAAATGGAAAGAGAAGATCAGAAACACGTGAAAACAACGATCACGAACAAAAACACGTCTGGAATGCTTCATTCAGCTTTCTTCAGGAAGCTTTACAATGCCACTTATTGTGCTGAATTTAAGTAGCAGATGTTGTTTTTAATGTGATAATGAGATAAAAGCTTCCAAATGACTTTCTTTGACAGTAAAAAAAAGAGAAAAAAATTTGAATTGACATAAAAAATAGACACTGCTGACCTTACATAACCAGAGGTTAAAAGAACATCTCTGTCCCATATTCCCAGACTCACACACAGGAAATATATAGTTTGTGTGCTGAAGGTAAGTGTTCTGAAATTATCTTTACCCAGGGTCAGGTCAAATTTAATTTTATAAAACATAAAATGCTGTATCAAATCTGAACAATAGAGTGACTGTGTAACGGTCTATCCTCACTTTACACACCTGGCCTTTTCACATGGGACTCACACACTGGGATTATCCACAACTCTGTGTGTGTTAGAGTGAAAGACAAAGTGAGACATAGACAACTATTAGCACTGTAGGAAATGTGCCCTTTAACATAACATTAATGTTAACCAAGACCTACAGAGCCCAATGTAAAGGACATACAGTGTATGTATGTGTGTGTATGTTTGCCTTTTACTGTGGTGTCTGGACAGAAATCATACACAATAGCCCAGAAATAGCCAGCTGATATGCAGTGTGCAGTTGTGACCTGCGGTGGGTCCCTTTACCTGCTGGGATCTCCTCCCACCCAGTCTGAGTCCTTCTATAGAGTCGCTGATTCTTCAGTCCCTGAGAGAGAAAAGAACAGACAGACATGACTCTGATCAATACCAACGCCTCCTCTTTGTGCCTGAAATCAAAACCTTTTGAGGAGAAAATTTCTCTTTCTGGAAGATGACGTGACGTCAATAGCTTCAGGTAACTGACTCTTAATGTGGACGAGATTGCTTGAGAGAATAAAAGAGTGAGAGGTTTTAACTCATTTGGCCTATTTTATGGATTTCTTTTCTTTAACTATGCACAACCTTCAAAGAGCCCAAAATGCTATTTAAACCAATTCAAATCTACTCTCAGCTAATCTAAACACAGCCTACCATGTAAGAGGAATTATCTAGTAGTGATGGAAATTGAACACCTCACTTTCACAAGGTTGTGCATATCGCCACCCCTTGCATCCTCATTTATTTATTTTATTTTGCCACTTTTTCAAGCTGGATCATGTGTGTATATTTTTGTGTGTGATAGTGTTTATTTTGGCTAATGTAATAATGCTTTCTGCTTCCAAAGAATCTAGTACTCTCAGCACTGTTGCAATACTGATTTTTAAATTATTCTGAGAAATTCCACAAAAAAACAAACAAAAAAAAAAAAAGCACACAAATTCTGTGCAGGAAAGCCCTGGAATTAATAAATGTTTGTTAATGTTGCAAAAAAATGCCCTGAATGTCCAAATTTGGGGGAAAATGGCACCATAATGAATCATTTTCAGTTTTGAATTAGTAAAATGTGGCATATTTCTTAATATTCTATCCTAGGCCGAAAATATATGAGTTAACGTTGATTTAATTTTATAGGTAATACATTCTCAATCTAATTAATCAGACTGAGAATTTGATCATTAATTGATAGCGTTTAAGTAGAGATAGACGATACATCGGTTTTACCGATTAATCAGTGCCGATTGTTGCGTTTTGGAGCTTTCGTAATAGACAAAAATCGATGCTGATGGTTGCAATGTTTTTTATTTATTTATTTATTGTATTCCTCTGTGTTTCACTGTGGCCAGCATTGGATAATTCTACAATTTCAAATTGCACATAAGAAATCCTGAATGGAAATGCTTGATATGCAAATAAACTCTTAAAATTTGCATAAAATGTAATGCGCTAGATTTTCTAGAGGTGGATTTTCTAGAGTTTCATATTAGATAAAATGTGCATTAAGGTGATGGAAACGGTTTATTTGCAAAACAATGACGTGTTTTAACTATGGCCATTCAACCATTCGATGTGACAGGCCCAACGAAAGGTCTGACCTTGGCACACAATTCTACGTGCATAGCCCTTGGCAATCTGATCTTTAACCCACAGCTGGTCTGTAAAGTTGGCACTCACAAATCGCCACAACAGTTTTGAACGCGGGCATTCCCAAGTATGTGGAGGCTGGTGATGTATAGGCATCACATCCATTTCAGCCCTCATCATTTCAGATTTTACAGTTATTCTGTGGCGTCTCCAGACAGCATTTAATAAAACGATGTACAATTGCTCCGATCCTGCTAATACAACTCTACACGAAGCAAGGATGTCATTCAGCTGCTCCATAAAGTCAAGGTGGGCTTCCTCAAGGTAATGCGCATGACGTAGTGGATGGAAACTTGCAACGATTCAAATTTTCATTTTTAGAAATGTGCTTAAAAAATGCTAAATATTACAATGGAAACCCAGTTAGTAAGAATGGCTTGGTTCTGCATTATAACAGCAGCCTCAAGAGGTGAAATAAAAACAATCATCTTTGACAGTATTCATCCAAATGTTTATCCTCACTTTAATGTATATTTTGATTAGATAAATCAAGTGTCCTAAAGGGCATGAAAAGAAAAATGTGGCCTGTCAGCACATACACTCACCTAAAGGATTATTAGGAACACCATACTAATACTGTGTTTGACCCCCTTTCTCCTTCAGAACTGCCTTAAGTCTACGTGGCATTGATTCAACAAGGTGCTGAAAGCATTCTTTAGAAATGTTGGCCCATATTGATAGGATAGCATCTTGCAGTTGATGGAGATTTGTGGGATGCACATCCAGGGCACGAAGCTCCCGTTCCACCACATTCCAAAGATGCTCTATTGGGTTGAGATCTGGTGACTGTGGGGGCCATTTTAGTACAGTGAACTCATTGTCATGTTCAAGAAACCAATTTGAAATGATTCGAGCTTTGTGACATGGTGCATTATCCTGCTGGAAGTAGCCATCAGAGGATGGGTACATGGTGGCCATAAAGGGATGGACATGGTCAGAAACAATGCTCAGGTAGGCCGTGGCATTTAAACGATGCCCAATTGGCACTAAGGGGCCTAAAGTGTGCCAAGAAAACATCCTCCACACCATTACACCACCACCACCAGCCTGCACAGTGGTAACAAGGCATGATGGATCCATGTTCTCATTCTGTTTATGCCAAATTCTGACTCTACCATCTGAATGTCTCAACAGAAATCGAGACTCATCAGACCAGGCAACATTTTTCCAGTCTTCAACTGTCCAATTTTGGTGAGCTCTTGCAAATTGTAGCCTCTTTTTCCTATTTGTAGTGGAGATGAGTGGTACCCGGTGGGGTCTTCTGCTGTTGTAGCCCATCCGCCTCAAGGTTGTGCGTGTTGTGGCTTCACAAATGCTTTGCTGCATACCTCGGTTGTAACGAGTGGTTATTTCAGGCAAAGTTGCTCTTCTATCAGCTTGAATCAGTCGGCCCATTCTCCTCTGACCTCTAGCATCAACAAGGCATTTTCGCCCACAGGACTGCCGCATACTGGATGTTTTTCCCTTTTCACACCATTCTTTGTAAACCCTAGAAATGGTTGTGCGTGAAAATCCCAGTAACTGAGCAGATTGTGAAATACTCAGACCGGCCCGTCTTGCACCAACAAACATGCCACGCTTAAAATTGCTTAAATCACCTTTCTTTCCCATTCTGACATTCAGTTTGGAGTTCAGGAGATTGTCTTGACCAGGACCACACCCCTAAATGCATTGAAGCAACTGCCATGTGATTGGTTGATTAGATAATTGCATTAATGAGAAACTGAACAGGTGTTCCTAATAATCCTTTAGGTGAGTGTACATCTCCGTTGTGAATAATAATAAATAAACATTATTCCTTATTAAACCTCATTTGGTGAAATATATATACACAAAACCCTTCATCTGTTGAATGCTATAAAATGCTTAATTTGGTAAATACTGAAATATAGAGCATTGTAACTAAGCCAAGTCAATGTCATTTCAAAATAAGAGTCCCCAGTGTTTTTCGGGTTTGTTTATATTTAAAACCCCAGAGATATGCACCAAATCATAATTTTTTATTATTACTTATTATTGGGAATTTGGCCGATTCAAGAGAAAAATCCACTATCGGTCGACCTCTATATTAAAGTGGAGAGACCATCAGGACACTCATGAGCGGGATGTGTGACATTGGCACCAGGGCGCCGTATTAAGGGTTTGTTTTAGGGCAACTCTGCAGAGCTATTTTCCTGATGTTGGGAAAGCAGATCGATTTTGGTCTCGCACCTTGAGTTCCAAGACTATTGGTCCCAGCTGGCCAGTTGATATCCCTGGCTTACACTGGCACGATAGTGGAAAAGAGACTAATGGTGATAGCTTATGAATACTCCCTTATGGGTTTCAAACCAACAACCTTTCAGTTACCAGACAACTAAGCCAAATCACCCCAGAAACACCCTGTTTATAATGCTTATGCTGGTATCCACCCTCTATATTGAATCTTCCCCTTTCTATTTGCTTTATTTGATCTAGCCTCTGTGCAGGTGTCAGGCTCTTGCGTTCACCAAAAGAGAATAAGGCAGGTTAGACAAGAACAAATATTTCAGCAGAGTCGTACACCACTGACCGCTCCCTTAAACAAGACTCATTTAAATTCCATCTCAGCATGGTAACAAACACTCGTTAAAGCAGATTAATTCCACAAGAGGATTATGCTCCATATTAGATAATGAAAGCAAGAGAGAGAGAGGGAGAGAATAATCATGAAAAGGGATAGATGGTGTGCATTTGATCCTGGGGAACTGAGAGCTAATCCAGGTGTAACACATGTAGAGTGTATGCGAGCGTAAGCGTGAGAGAGAGAAAGAGTGTGTACAGCACAGAGGTATTAGTAACAGCTGCCGTTGGTTTAGCTTCTTTGTCTTTGTTGACATTGGGAGGACCACAACAACACTGACCCATAAAATGGGAAGTGGGATAACAGTTGCATCTTTTGACACACTGCATTTAGATGTGTGTGAATGTGTGTGTGTATGTAGGGAGAGGCTGTGACTCACAGCTTGCACGGTGTTGCACTGTTAATGTGCTGGCGGTTCTGGCACATCTGGGCTATTTTCTCCAGTAGTGTACATGTTTGAAGATAGTGTTAAAAGTCTCAGTGAGGAAAAGCAAGCGTTGTTTCTCCTGGCCCTAGCGAGATCAGTTCCTTAGGTTAGAGGGACATCTGTCAAATGCCAACCGCTTATCTCGACTGTCAGATGCTAAACGTGTCGGTTTGTGACATATTTAAAATAACAAGTGTAAGTCTCCAAGTTTAGCTACACAATTTATTCAATCCCCATCATTCTAACCTTGTAGTTTGTTGCACAAAGCTCTGCCTTATTACACTGGGGAATCCTACAGTAGATAAACCACCTTGTTAATCTAACAAAGATCTGAAATCTACTAAAGTGTATGGGACTCTGTTTTCATCTATTGTATTTAAAACACCCAACAGACCTGACTGCAACCAAACAAGCTTGCAAAGGGTATTTATTTGTTTGTTGGCTATTTTTAATAAAGAAATATATTTTTCCCAATGACCTGATGACAAAGGAATTATTTAGCGGCCTTGTCCTTCTGGATTTGTGACAAACTGCACAAGTCATTCTGTCACTCTTTTTGAAATTGCACTTATCACAAAATGTGAAGACAGTTTTTTCCCCTCATATTATTGTTTTGTTGGCTAGGAATATTCACACATAGGTGTTTCCGCATCGAGTTTTGAAAGTATAAAAACTTTCTTGCATACTAGATAAACCTTTTTCTCTAGTAAGCGCAAGTTTATTTGTCTTAGTTCACTTACATCAGCAATACCATATTTGGTTTTTTTTGGCAGTTACTAATAATGAGGAATGCACCAATCTGATACCTTGATCGGTTTCGGCTCCTATACTTAAGTTTTTATCCAGTTTGGTTACTGGTCTAATGAATCCGATCAAAATGTATTTAATTGTAATAAATAAATATAAAAACTGCAAGTGCAAGGCACTTCAGTAAATGAGCGGTACTCTGTTGACTGGGTTCCAAAACATTATTGTGTGATTGAAAAGTGGACTGATATTATGTTAAATTTGCTGCTGCATTATTCAGTAGACTATTAAAATAAAAGTTTTTCTTAATAGGTTACACATTTTTTAAGTAATTTTTTTTTTTTTTTTTTTTTATTAAATAATGTGTAGTTAGATGTTTTTGTTTCTTAACATATAAGAGTACCGCCAGTCAGTTCCAAATGGTGAGGCATTCTGATTTCGAAAAAACAAAACTGGCATCGTTTGTACATGTAAGTATGAACTAGTTACACAAGACTGCATGATTTCCCCATGTTATGACATTTGAACACAATACAAAATCTACAGCAAGACATTCCTCTTCTCAGGAATCCACCGGCACACCTCTTTAAAGCCCGTCCATCTTCAGTAGAAAAACATATAAAGCACAATAATCAAATAAAGACCTCCTGCCTCTTGTCAGGCCCCATCCCTGGATGAGTGAAGGAATGCATAAGCCAGGCAGAAATAATCAAAATCAAGAGCTTCCAAGCTTTCTGTCACACAAGGTTATGCCAAGCACACACAACAAGACAGAAATCGTCGCCCTGGGCACATTTAAAGACTCACAGTCTCTATTTTCTGTAATGGTGATGCATACTTTACACAACTAATCACAGACTAGGTGGGTCCATTACAAGATTATTTTCCTCCCCGCAGGTAATTATGATCCCAAAACATTTTTTCACACTAAGTCGTCGGATTCTTCTTAAAACTTCCACTTCTTCTTTATCGAACTATTGGCCATGATATGAATTCACAAATAGATCAATACAAATATTTGCGCGGCCACTCGATTAAAATTTTAAATGTGATTAATCGCATATGTTTTTTGTAGTAATCGCTGATTTTCAAAGTGCTGAAATTTTACTTAAAATATGCTTCAATATATTTTCCTTTTACAAAACAATATGTAACAATATAATGCTTTATTAACATTTTCCAAACAAAGCGTTCCACAGTATAAATATATATATTAAAATATCACCAATTCAACAAACATTTAATGTTTCCCAAAGTGAAAGTGGGACTTTGACTAACTGAAAGGACTACACCCCACATAGTGTAAATAATTATTGCAATGGGTATTAAATCCTTTATAAGCAAATACTCCACAATATTAATCTCCTGGTAGACTGTGGCTATCCACTTTGTTACAGCAATCGTGAAGGTCCATGTTCATGATTTGCATCACGGCATCAGCACCAGTATCAAGTACAGCATGAAAAGTGCTTGCAGTGTTTTGGTGATAGTTAAGACTATATGTATTTCAGTGGTAATTAAAATGCACCTTACATACAGTAGGCTGAAAAATATTTCTGTCACAAGTTCAATCTAGGCTTGTTGTGTACAACAAATAGCATTAAGAGCTCCTTTCCCCAGCACTTTATCACTGATACTGAATCACTGCTGTGTGCGTCAGTGTAATTACTCTGGGTAGACACGTAACAAAGGTTCCGCCCTTCCAACAAGTGTTGGTTTATGCTGTAATAACAGTAAATGAGTTAATCGCGATTAGGATTTTTATTTTTTTTTTATAAGTATCAATACCATATCCTGAGTAAAAGTTTCACAATATATCGAAATATATGCATTTAGGTACAGCCCTATTAATTACAGTAAAAATAAAATGTAATTCAGTTTACATTACCTTTGTTCATTATTCAAGAATTAAATAGGAATGGGGGCCTGGGTAGCTCAGCGAATATTGATGCTGACTACCACCCCTGGAGTCGCAAGTTCGAATCCAGGGTGTGCTGACTGATTCCAACCAGGTCTCCTAAGCAACCAAATTGGCCCGGTTGCTTGGGAGGGTAGTGTTATATGGTGTAACCTCCTCGTGGTCACGGTTCTCACGCTCAATGGGGGCGTGGTAAGTTGTGCGTGGATCGCGGAGAATAGCATGAGCCTGCACATACTGTGAGCATCCGCAATGTCATGCACAGCGAGCCACGTGACAAGATGTGCGAATTGACAATCTCAGAAGCGGGGGCAACTGAGACTTGTCCTCCACCACTCGGATTGAGGTGAGTAATCACACCACCACGAGGACCTAGTAAGTAGTGGGAATTGGGCATGCCCAATTGGGGAGAAAAGGGGAGAAAATTTGAAAATAGAAAATAAAACAATTAAATAGGAACAAGCTATTTCCACCATGTATAGCCCCACAAAACGAAATCAACAAAAAAAGTATTTTTTATTGTACAAAAAGCCCTCTCCAGATTTCTCTAGTCATACTCCAGTATCTCTCTCCCGTTAGCATTAAACACACGGTCCTAAAGCAAGACATCCAACACAGCAGACTGTGCTAACATAAACATATGTGGCCGAATCTAGACAAATGTTCATTCTGCATCTCACAAACTCTGGATGAAAGATACGCTGTCAAGACACAGAGAGAGAAAGAGAGAGAGACACTGAACACACTGAGAAAATGTAGCGGTAACTAATTGTTATCATTACGCATGTTTGAAAAGTGTTTTCAAACAAGTAATCAAAGTCTGCCACTGTAATTAGCAGACACAGCAGCGACTGTGTCTACCTCCACTGTTCTTTTCAAACTGAAAGGCATTAGATATATCAGATCCTTTTCCCCAACTGAACAAAAACCTGTACACTGTGCATTGTAAGGGAGAGACAGCTTGACTGAAAACAAACTGACACAAACCATTTGAAGCAGAAAAGAAACACAACAACCTGTCAAGAGCAAAATGCCTCTAATTTTTCTGTCATCTGCCAGCAGTTTAACAAGAGAGGAGCGTTTCTACCCCCTCAATTCCCCCCCCAGCCCCCAGCCACTTACACACACTGAGAACCAAACAAGAGGATGGGAGTGGAAGAAATCTGCTCGTTTTCTTTCGTTCTCTCTCTCCCTGCCTTTCTGTCCTCTCCCCTATATTTTTCACTTTTCTTCTATTCATCTCTTCCCTTTCAATCTTAAAATTTTCTTTTCCATCGACTCACCACGACACCATCATTGGAAGCGTGTGTGGATGTGGGGGTGCTATGGTCTGGTTGTGAGGTATGGTAGACAGCAGGCTCAGTGTGTTTATGTTCCAGGGGCACAGTAACACTAAGGAGGTCTTTTGACTGCACGGGAGACAGTATTTATATTAAATGATGTTGCTCACCTCTCTAAAGCGCATTACACTGACTGCCACTGTGTTACTTTGAGTCTTTGGTAGCGCAGGCAATTGGCTTTGACAGCCAACCAGGGCAGATGAAATATTTAACTCTGCACCCTTAAAGGCACAACTCCGCCTTTGTCCTGTTTGTACCATGGTGACAATGAGACCTTTTGCTGAGGAGATGATGGCGAGCATATGTGTTGCATTTGTGTCATTTCATTTGAGCATAAATGAGCGACTTATTTAAAGGATAGTTCAAACAAAAACATAAATCTGTCATTATTTACTCATTTTCATGGCGTTCCAAACTGGTATAGCGTTCTTCCATGCAAACAAATGGAGATGTTTAGCAGAATGTCTGCGCTGCTCTTTTATATACAAATAAAACAGGATGGGGATCAGGCGCTGTCAAGCTCCAAAAAGGACAAATAAGCATAAAAGCATCATAAAAGTAATCCATATGACTCATGCTCTATTATACCGTCTTCTGAAGCCATATGATAGCTTTGTGTGAGAAACAAACGTAAATTCAAGCCGTTAATCATTTAAACTTTTGCTTGACAGCTGTGATCACCATTCACTTTTCACTGTATGGAAAAACACAGCTTGGACATTTTACTACAATTAACTCCTTTTGAGTTTCACGCAAGAAAAAAAACAAGAAGTTACAAGAGTTTTTAAAGACATGAGTTGTGAGTAAATGATGACAGAATTAAATTTTTGGGTGAGCCATTCCTTTACAGTATACTTTGGTCTGAACCTCATAAGAGACATATTAACTATATGTTTATGGTGCTTTTTTTTTGTCCTTTTTTGGAGCTTGACAGTTCCTGGTCTCTATGCATTCTTTGTATGGAAAATGGCAGCATGAACATTCTTTAAAACCTTTCCTTTGTGTTCCACAGAAGAAAGAACTTCTCACAGGTCTGGAAAAACAAGACACCACTTAAGTGCAGCTAACACTACATTTCATTCTTTAGATCACATTGCTTTATTGACTTTATCTTTAATCGTGCTTTTAAGGTTGTGTATGGACACTGTTGAGCAACAAAATGCTGACCATGAGACCAGATTTGATCACTGCTGAATTGGGTAGAAAAGGGGAAACTAATCAGAAAGCTAGTACAGTGCAGGAATATGTGTGTGTGTGTTTCGGGGAGAAGACATTAACTTGGTCTTTATATTTGGAAGTTTAGGCCAGTAGTGTATGCCAAGTGGCTAACAAATACGGTTTAATATCAGCTATTTTTGGCAGTTGCAGTGTACAAAGAAGCTGTTATCTTTATTTTTTCCATGATATTGGTGGTTATATATGCAACATTATTGACACATACGTATTTTATTTGGAATGCATTGCATTGCATGAACATTTTTGCTTTTTTGTATTGTCTTTGTAAAATGGACATAAATAAATTGGTTGTTGACCTGAAATACTTTTGGGAAGTACATTTTTCCTGCAGTGTGACATGCTATGCTCCATCGAAAACTATTTTAACCCTCAGAGACCCAGCGTACCAGAATGCCAACATTTGGTTAAAACAATTATTTGACACTGAAGGTGGGCACACCAAAACAAAACAAAAAAACACAGTCTCTAAAATTCATATATTTAAATGTATATTCAGTACATATGTAAAAAGTGTAAAAACTGTATTTTTCCATACATTTTATTTATTTGGCTGTTATTTTATCCCCACATGAACTTACAAAATGTATATCAGGGTAAGTTTCTTGCTGGCATGATGTACAGAAGAACTAAGAACCATGGTGTGGTAACTTGATATTAAATATGCATTTAAATTTATGGGTCTTATTAATGTTCCTTTCATTAGGCTTCTATGAAAATTCACGAATTAATAAACTAATACATACATGCATAATTGCATATTATGCGTATAACTGTTAAGCAGTGTAGCTTATATGAGTGTTTTACGTTAACACGTCATCTTGAATTACCATATATATATATATATATATATATATATATATATATATATATATATATATTAACAGGGAAATACATTTACAGCCCAAATTAATTATGGTTACTCAAGAGATGCTTGTGCATTAGACCCCTCACTGAAACAGAAAATATGATTGGTTAGCAAATATCCAATCACGTCTGAATTGAATGTTCTGATTGATGGATCAGCTTAGTTGGACTGTCTGTCTTGCCAGTGCCATCAGTTGCGCTCCTGCCTCCCGCAGCTCTCTGCGCATTCAGAAAGCATCACTGTACACTTTTTAAATAATATTAATTATAAAAATAAAAAAAACAAAATTCACTCAACGGTGCTGCAGCATCACGTTATTCGATTGAAAAATTCCTGATCAAAAGTCTACTCGTTGTTCTGGTGGCCATACGTATCACTTATTTTAGATGGGCCTGAATTATTTTAGTTCACCTGAAAAAATAACATGTGGCTTCTTAAAAACACTTTTAAAGGAAGAAAAAATAAAATACATCAACAATGTCAATGCTTGGGTCTTTGAGGTATAAACAGCATTTTGCTAAAACGGTTATAATTATTATGCATGCAGCTTTTATGACCCCATATGAATTGAGAATAATTAAATATTTGAACTTTTAAAAATCCATTTGTCACACTGCAGGAGCATTTAAACAGAGATGGGTAGTAAAGTGCTACATTTACTTGAGTAACTTTTTAGGAGAAATTACTATTAGGTTTTTTTTGTATATTTAAAGGTGGGGACTTTTCACACTTAAGTAAATTTTGAATGCAAAAAAAAAAAAAGCATTTTACTTCGTTACAATGGGCGACGTTCATGTCGTTACAATACTGGTTTTTAATTTAATAAGTGTAAATAAATGGGTAATTTATTGAGAGATTGGAGAAAGGGACTTTTACGACAGCAGAACTTTACAGACGTGCTCTGTCACTGGAGTAGTCCACCACTGCAGCAGAAGAAGAGAAAGAGTAAAAATGAAAATGAGTATTTGAGTGATGCCTTCATTTTACACAAAGACAAGAGGATATTTCAAGATTAAAATTGCAGTGTTTAAAAAGTTTTAAAAGTAATTTTGCCGATTATGATAATGTGGGCTTGTCTGTGTCATTGTCATTTTCAGGGGGATTCTGTAACTATAGGCTCTTATGACCTTACATTTACATTTACATTTAGGCATTTGGCAGATGCTTTTATCCAAAGCGACTTACAGTGCTCTTATTACAGGGACAATCCCCCTGGAGCAACCTGGAGTTAAGTGCCTTGCTCAAGGACACAATGGTGGTGGCCATGGGGTTTGAACCAACGACCTTCTGATTACCAGCTCTGTGCTTTAGCCACTATGCCACCACCACTCCATCACCTTAGTTTATACATTTTTATATCTTCTATGTGCTGCAATATATCAGTTCCTAAATCCAAGTAAACATCTGTGTTAAGTGTAAATGTCTTATGCTTTGCGAATCGGGTGTTTGAATTCTAGAGCGCAAGCTCACAGTGTGACAGCACTTGCATAGCATTTCTGTGTTTGACAGATGCAGTGTGTTTTTCTCACGGACAACAGAGCTCTGAACTTAAAGAAGCCCAACATGCTTCCAAATACACAGATAAGTTGCAGTTTACCCTTAGTGTCAACACTGAAAATACTGTAACTACACAGATCTAAGCATCCACACAGGACTTTAAAGATCGACAGGACTTCTGAAATAGTGACAGTAGGTGTTAATAAAGCATGATCTTGTTCCGTTTTATTCATCATTACATATAATTGGGTCTGTGGGACATTGTTCATGTTTTTCAACATAATAATTACTAGAAACTGGTTTCCAAACTTCTCTTCTAATTGAAAGGTTCTTCCAAATCTGGCAAGTGTCCTTAAATTGATAGTTCAACCATAAATTAATGTTCTGTCCTAATTTCCCACCCTCATGTTGTTCCAAACCTGTGTGACTGTATTTTGTGGAGCCAAAAAAATATATTAGACATAATGTTAAAGACTGTCTCAGTCACCATTCTCTTTTAAAATATGTAGGAAAAAAACATGCAGTGCTAGTTATGGTGACTATAAGGCTAACATTCTGTCTGACATTCATTTATTAATTTAATTGTCTTTAATTGTGTTGCATTGAAGAAAGTCTCATGGGTTGAAACAACAGGAGGATTTATGATGACAATTTCCATCAATAATAATTATATTATTATATTAGTATAATTGTCATTATTCTGTAATACATGTTAAATATGTATTATGTAATGGAATATTGGCACGTAACCATCCATTATATTTTATTTTGAAGTAACTAGTTACTCGCTACTTGAGTATTCTTTTAATTGGATACTTTCACACTCTTATACAAGTAGTTTTTTACATTACAATGTGGCAGGGCGGAGGGCGGGGCCGGGTCATGATTCTACACACCCGGTCCCTTATCAGGCTAAAAAAGCCTCCGAGAGGGATAAAGGCCGACTGCGGAGGATGGTGCGGGAGAGAGAGATCATTTACCGACATCTCTCTCTCCCGCACCATCCTCCGCATTCGGCCTGGTCCGCCCAGCCACTTACTAATTTTACTTCTATTTGACCCTATATCAAGGATTGTAATTTTACTAGAGTAAAGATTTTGGGAACTCTACCCACCTCTGCATTTACAATTAAAGGTAGGTAAAAAAATAAATAAAATAAAAAAGTTACAGGAATACAATTAAGATATACACTTTTACCCCATTACAACCAAAAATAAAAGGTCCATTGACATGTAATGTATAAACTACCCACAAGTCTAAAATGTGTGTTTTGGACTGGTGGGAAGAGATAATTGGTTTGGGAAAAAGAGAGAGACAAACAGTTTGAGAGAAAGGTAGAAAGAATGTCAGAGTTATAGCGATACAAGAGGTACAATATGTGTGTATATGAGAGAGAGAGAGACAATGTGTATACATGAGCAAACTGGTTTCATCCAAAGCTCTAGTTCACCTCATCATTCCTTGCTGTGGGAAAATGCACTCAACGCCTTATATAGGGCAGATTCGCCTGCTGCTCCTACAACAGGCTTGTCTGCTGGATTATAGAAAATGATAAATTATAGGAGAAATTCAGTGATCCAGGAAAACAGGAGTCGAAGTCAGACTGCTCCGATTTTGTCACTACACAACACAGGTTAGCAAGAGCAATGTACGTAGAGATGCTCAGCCAGTTTTCACACCAGCTTCATCTTTCAGCATTAAAATACCAGACCCTTCCCACTAATAAAACACACACACAAAATACACCAAAAATAAAAGATCATGTGGATGACAGAGCTGGTTACCCTTAATGAGAAATAGATTTTTCATAAATGAGTCATCAATATGTAACTAATTGAAGGCTAATGTGTTAAATGTTATTTCTGTACAGTATTTGTAAGCAGGGATATTAAAGTGATAGTTCAAACTAAAATCTAAATTATGTCATCATTTACTCACCCTCATGTCATTCCAAACCCATTTGACTTCTTTGATCTTTATTCTCTAGAACTCAAAAGGAGATGTTAGCCTCAGTCACACTTCACATTCATTGTATGAAAAATATGCAATTAAAGTAAATGGTGACTGATGCTAACATATTGCTTAACAACTCCTTTAGTGTTCCATGGAAGTAATATGGGTTTGGAACAACATGAGGTTGAGTAAAGAGCATGCTGGCCTCAAGGCGTTGCTGTATGCATGTATCTCTATTGATGGTTCAGCTGTGCTTCTCTGACAGCTTCCATCCTGTCTCCTTAACCACTCCCTGGATATCTCTGTGGCAGCACTGAGGTTTAATCAATGCAATGGAAGTGACATTTAGGGCCAAATCAAATTAGGTGGAAATGGAGGCAAACGGCAGGACTGTATTAAGTGCTGTCTGTATTAACACAGGTCAGAGACACAGCGGTCAGGATCCTTCCGCAGACACAAGACCATTTACGACACCCCGTACTGGAGAGCATGTATCACGATTAAATACTCACTGACCCTTGAGCAAGATCTGTAGGAGAGAAAGCGAACTCACACAGAGAAATTGTACTAGTAGACAATCTTTTTTTAAAAGCCTTACATTTTTCAAATTGTTGAACATTGAGACCATAGACCTGAATGAAAATCAAGTAAAATCAGTTTCCCATGCTTTTTTATCTCATGTAGGTTCTAACTGAAACCTACTTCAGTGAGAAGAGAATCAATTAAAAACCTGTTACATCGGTCATCTCCATCACTCTGGAGTTCCATCTGATCTGTGCAGGTATTTTCTCTGCCCTGTGAATCATCCATCCATCCATCCATCGTCAACCGCTTATCCTGTGTACAGGGTCGCTGGGGGCTGGAGCCTATCCCAGCTAACATTGGGCGAAAGGTGGGGGACACCCTGGACAGGTCGCCAGTCCATCGCAGGGCCACACATAGACAGACATACACTCACACTCACCTCCACATCCACATCCACATCCACACCTAGGGCAATTTTTTTTTTTTTTGGAGACACCAATTAACCTAGCCTGCATGTCTTTTGGATGGTGGGAGAAAGCCGGAGTACCCGGAGAGAACCCACGCAGACACAGGGAGAACATGCAAACTCCACACAGAAAGGCCGGGGCAACCAGGGTTTGAACCCACGACCTTCTTGCTGTGAGGCGACAGTGCTAACCGCTGCACCACCGTGCTGTGCCAGCACCTGTGAATCAGTCAATTTTAATTAGCATGTAACAATATGCATAAACAATAATATAAATACTATAATTTTAACAATATCCATCCTTTTCCATTTTTAATATACATATAAGCAAGGTATATATATATAAATCTATATATATATTTTTTTTTTATTGACAGGACCCGTCTTCCAAACAGTTCCACGTTTGACTCATCGGTCCACAGAACATTCTCCCAAAAGCTGAGGATCAAGGTGTTTAGGCAAAATCCAGATGAGCCTTAAAGGGGCATTCATTAGTTCTCTAGCTAGTGTTAATATAGTTCTTCTTCGTGTACTTTAAGTACAGATGTGACAGTGGTGTTAGATGCTGTACTACCATCTTTCGACTTGGATCAGCATGATCGAATCTGCTGCCCCAGTCAGCTTTGGAATATCATTTGCATCTTGAAAATATCAGAGTTTGAGGTAAATTCTAAAGTTAATTATTACTCCTATAATATAATTGTTTTGCCTCAAAATAAACATCAGAAATCAAGTGAACATGCTTCTGCTGTAAAGGACAGATTGTTTATGGATGGGGGAAAATACTTTTTCAAAGCACTTTACTTTAAAACTAATTCTATCTGAATAAAACTAGAGGTAAGAACTGTAATAGTGAGATTTAGGAAAGGTTGTTGTTGTAAATGTTCAGATGTTTAGTTAATTTTACCCCCAGAACCAACCAGAGCCTTTCAAAAGCCCCCAGTAAGCACACATGAGACAAGTCGAAAATAAATAAGCCATCTATAATGATTCTAAGGTCGTTTCATGCCATTTCAACACAGACGTGTGTAAATATGTCAGGCGTTACAGGCTCGTGGACGCACATACAACAGCACCGCTGCTGAAAAAGTCCTAAATGTAAATATGGATCGGTTTCTCACCCACAACTATCATATCGCTTCTGAAGATATGGATTAAACCACTACAGTTTCATGGATTACTTTTCTGTTGCCTTTTTGTGATTTTTTTTGGAGCTTTAAAAAGGTCTTGTCACCATTCACTTGCCTTATCAGGAACAACAGAGCTGAAAAACTCATCTAAAAATCTGGGATGCATGAGGCTCACCCTCATGCCATCCCAGATGTGTATGACTTTCTTTCTTCTGCTGAACACAAATGATGAGAGAATTTTCATTTTTGGGTGAAATATCATTTTAAATCTAAACTGGGATACTCGAGAGTTTCTAAAGTGTTAACTCTCTGACAATAAAGTCAGTTACACCAAAGACGACTGCAGTTTTTCACCTTAACCTTTCCCCTCTTCCAATATTTTCTTTAATCTATAATTTTTCCACATTTAATAGGTTTAACAAACAAAAGCAATATGATTCTAAGAACCCCCTGGAGTGCACATAATCCTGGTTGTGAATCAGTGATTTAAAACATGAGGAAGAATCCAGCTACAAGCACTAAGGAATTTCCTTTCCTTCTATCATACACAAAGAAAGAGAGATATGTTCTTCTTTTCACACTGTTTCTCTTTATGATTTCCTTCAAATCCACATGCAGGGCCAAAATACATGAAATATTCATAAAGCTTATAAAAGAGTGCTATCAAACATTCTGAGTGTTCAGTGTTTCTGTCTCATGGGCATAAGAAGATCAGTCGTTCAGGTCAAACTTGTAAAATAAATCATATATGACAGAAAGAAAGCCGCCTGTAAATGTCTGACTCCATCTCAATTTGCTTGATTTAAAACATCTATCTGACCAAACTGAGGAGCGCACACCAACATACCAAATGGGAGTAAAGAACAATCAGAGGCTTTTGGTGGGCTACAAGAGAAAACGGACAGTTTGCATGAACAGATAGAAAGAGGAGAATCCTGGAAGTCCGGCTCAAGGGCACCAAACCCTCAGGCCCAAACTCGCGCTCAGAATGCATGTCAAACTTCCTTCAGTGTCTCTCACTGCTAAACAAATCCCACTGCATCCAATTGCTGAGAGAGAAGAGAGGGTGTAGGTAAGCAACGCTGGTACAGAGAGCTAAATATGTCTGTATACTAGAACTGAGGTAACAAGTAGAACTGTGTGTCTAACTTCGTACTGACAGCTGTCCATGTAAGCTGTCTTAGATACTCATTTCACACACACATGCACACACAGCATGTCAATTAGAAGCTGACCTGAGCAAGACTGATTAGGCGCCTCATGCTTGCACCCTGAAGTCAACATCAGTTTAATCTAAAGCTACTTCTAAAGGGATATGGCACCCTCCTCTCTCACCTAAGCAAACACACAAGTACAATATAAAGTTTGTACTAGTGGATAACTAATATGGGGTTTTCACATGGATATCTAGAAAGCAGGGTGGATGACTGCAGTACATTTCAGTTATATACATAAAAAAAAGTAATGATACAAAATGAAACAATCTACCAGTTAAAAGTTTGGACTTATTATTTTATTATTCACCCTAGGATGCTCTTTAAACAGAATCAGAGGAGTATCCCCATGTATGCTGGGCACTTGTTGGCTGCTTTTCTTTCACTATCCAGTCCAACTTATGCCTTTAAAAAAAAAAAAAGCTTTGTTTTTAAAAACAATTTGTACATAGGCACAATTAACATTCATATACAAACCTAATTTTAAGCATTTAGCCTTGTGCGACCCCGCATACACATGCGTGGACGTTGTATTTTTGGCATTGCTGTTACGCAACACATCATTTTAATTCATTTAAACCAACTGACCTCAGTTCAGGAGACTTTGGGCTGTTAATAAAGGGTTACATTTTTGACATACAGAGTCATGTGAAAAACATCAGGGCGCTGACCACAGCAGAGTTTGTCTTTGGGAGAAATGCCATCAAAACTACATCTGGTAAGAAACCTAATCAAGTTTTTACATTGAAACCTGACTGAGTCAAAAGATTAGTCTCTAGATTCATCTGTTATGCCATTTTTTTAATTTGTGCCATTTATCACGAAATGCCAGGCCGAGAGGGATAAAGGCCACTAATGTGTACTTTAGCGCATTACACAGTAAATCCTATATTTCCTGTGCATTATTACATTGAGAATCAATGTATTCATCCAAAAAAAGCTGAACAAAGAGGCTTTATGTGGAGTTACGATGAAAATAAGGTGAATTTCAAACTTTTATGAGACCCATGAAGACAGACAGCACACTGGAGGTTATGTTCTTCACTAAATAGGGAGCATCCTATAGCTTCCTGTGACAGGGCGGAGGGCGGGGCTGGGTCATGATTCTACACACCCGGCACCTTATCAGTCTAATCAAGCCTCCAAGAGGGATAAAGGCAGATTGCGGACAGTGGTGCGACGTGTGTGTGTGTTTTTGTCTTTTGGTTTAAGTTCTTAATGAAACATAATTTATATTGTCAAGCTGGTTCTCACCTCCTCCTTTCCATTAATCCCTTTACACTGGTGCCGAAACCCAGGAAGGAGGAGAGATATGCCGTAGTGGAGTTCTCGCCACTACCATCCACCTCAACGGAGGAGCTGCGGCCATCTGCCGGGGGACAGATGGAAGCGGAGGAACGGCCGCCAACCGCGGGGGAGACCTCTACCTGCCGTTAAACGTGGCGGGGTTAAGAGAGGACCGCCGACCGCAAGTGGGGAGGGGCTCCCGGCCAACCACCTGGAGCGGGAGGAGGGGGGGTGTACGTCATATGCTGGGGCCTGAGAGAACGAGGGACGAACGTTACAGGGCACAGGGCGGGGCCGGGGTCGCGATTCTACACCCGGCCCCTTATCAGGCTAATCAAGCCTCCGAGAGGGATAAAGGCCACCTGCGTGGTGCGACAGTGGTGCGACAGAGAGAGCCCGTTTACAGGCAGCTGTCTGACGGTGTGTGTTTGTGTCTTTTGGTTGAAGTTCTTAAATATAATTTATATTGTCAAGCCGGTTCTCGCCTCCTATTTGATCTAGAATTATAATTCTTTTTGCATGTTTATTAGGTGCAACTAGTCACAAATCAAAAAGGGAAGTGGAAACTGCACACAGCAGTCAAGCTCGGGTCTCAGCAAACTAAGATGTTAGATCAAAGGTTAAGATAATGAGAAACAAAATCAAGTGTGTTAGTGTACAAATTTTATTTTTAATGGAATAAGCATGTATTTATCTCAATATTTACTCAAAGACAGCACTGACAATGTTTCTTGTATATTTTGGGACTTACAAAAGATTGAGGTAACATTTCTGTTAATCAGCGAAGTGGACACACTTATTGGTTGAAGCTGATAATCAAAAAATAGCCAAACATTGGCTGATTAATTGGCATAATCAATATAGGAGTTTCTTCCACTTCTGGCAATTTCAGATCCCATGGGTTTTGAGACTTCAAAATTTTTTGATTCTTTTTGTTATTTAAAGGTCACATTAAAACTAACTTGGAAACTTTTTATCCAGGCCTTCATCATTTATATTTGATAAAGTACTTCCCAAATGAAAAATTAGACAAGTTATGTTTGAACAAAACAGGGAAAATCAAGGTTAATATCACCTGTGAGCAGAATATTTTTATTGGGCATCATTAAAAGATTGTCCTTAAAAAGACAAAGGAGTCTGCTATTTTATTCAAAAACGTTCCATCACCGTCATTTCCACCATGCAATAATATTAAACACAAATATAGCAGGGGTCTGCAAGGTCTTTGACATGGATTGGCATTTTTTATTTTCCTTGTTAATTGCGGAGCCGACGCATCACCTGCTCCACTCCAGCTGCATATGTATATCCACCAATGCATAAAATCATGTTAATAGTCAGGAGCATCAGAGAATGTTCACATCAACTATCAGAATGGGGAAAAAATGTGATCTCTGAATGACATTTCAGAACATGTTGAACCTTAAGGGGGATGTGCTACAACAGCAGACGACCATGTCGGGCACTTTATTAGGGCCATAGTGTTCCTAATAAAGTGCTCAGTGAGTGTATATTCAGAACCAGACTCAGATTTTTGGATTGAAAATCTCAAGGATAGATAGCGCTGTCTTATTTCCATCATGTTGCATCTTTTGCTGAACCACAAAGCTCGACCAAACCAAAGCGGACACGTTTATTCGTGGGATTCACAGAAAGCGTAGCACTGCCTGAAGTGATCTGCGCCGCCGCTCATGATATGCGAATGCCTTGCGTGCGTTGCACTCGTCTGTTGACTATATGCAGTCTTGTCACACTTTAATCGGATCATAAAAACATGCTGCGTGATCATGAGGATGGATTACATCATGAAGTTGCGAAGGAAATATTCTGTAAATAAAATAGTCTACTCCATTCTAGCTGTTGCTTGCGTGCCATTGATTACCCCTCGGCATGCCAGCGTTGTGCCATAGGTTGCCGACCCCTGCAATACAGAATTTTAGATGTGGTGGGTATTTTCATGATTTTCAGAAAATACCAGACACAATCCATACATCAAAACATCCTCATTGGTGATACGCCTCTGACTGGGGTCGGCAACCTATGGCACAACGCTGGCATGCCGAGGGGTAATCAATGGCACGCAAGCAACAGCTAGAATGGAGTAGACTATTTTATTTACAGAATATTTCCTTCGCAGACACAATCCATACATCAAAACATCCTCATTGGTGATACGCCTCTGACTGAGAACATCCTTCAAGCACAACTGGGGAACCGAATACACAGTGGGTTGAGTTCAATGATCACAATGTCAGAAATAAATTCACTTTCTCAAGCAAAAAGCTCTTTTGTTCCACTTGAACAGAACAGAGGGCACCAGAGAAAATGCATAAGATAAAGACTCTCTCATAATAGATAAGGTTCTTTTAACAGAGGCCTCAGAGAAGCAGATTCGCCCTTGGCCCAAACGCCCTTTAATGAAAGCCTGTATTATGTCTGCACGAAGTCTCTTAAGAAAGAGCAGGACTATAAGGAGCCAGCAGGCCCACGGGCACCACCTGAGGATGAGGTCACATCCACATTTACCCACAATCCCCAGCTACAGGACACTGGGCGGGAGCACAACAAGCTGTGGCCTTTTTTTAAAACAAGAGAATGTGGGGATGGGGGTAATCGTTAACAATACAACAAAAGAGAAAACGAGAGAGAAAGAGAAAGGTACACGAAGACAAAAGTAAGAGCATTCATTAAAACGCATCAGATTGTCTTCCTGTCCTATCAGCCGGCATCAAAACCATCTGCAATCTAGAGGGGAACTACAAAGTGGATCCCGGGGCCTACAGAAGTGAGGTTTTGATCAGACTAATTAAAAGCCATTTTGTTTTAAACAAACAGACACAACTCTAATTGGCTCTTTTCCATAAGAAAGGGAAGCTGTTGAAAGTGAGAGAACGGGGAAGATCAGAGGGACGCTCTCAGGCAGAGGGGTTCGCACATACACGCACAAGCTCGATGAGACCACAGACAAAGAACATGCACACACACACACACACACACACACACACACACACACACACACACACTGGTAAATACTTCCATGTATTGACGCACTCCAGGAACAGCAAAAAGAATATATGATCCATCTTTATGGAATATCACATTTTATGCTCCATAGGCTGCATAGAATTATCTTATAGTCCAAAACAAAGATGAGCAAAGCATATATTTATAAAGGTGTTTCACATTTCCTTTATACAACAGAACAAAAGTTATCACTCTTTAAATGGTGAAACTATCTCTGGGTTTTTTTAACACTGTAGTTGATGCACTGGGTCCAGAGAGCAAAACAGTACCTGTTACTAAAGATTGTGCAAATGGAATCAGTGAGCGCTGTTGCACACTTGGAGGGAGACACAGCTACTGAACAAAGAAGATTGTAGGTCACTGTGTTACACTGACCAAAGACAAGCATCTCAGATTCAAATCGTGACCAGAATCGTTTAAGCATTTGATCTTATTAAAAAAGTTACGTGGCTCCTTACACGCATCACTGCAATTTCAAGGTGAAATGTCCACTGAGTCGGGCTAAAAGAGAGTTAAATGTTCTACCAAATATATGAGGTTAAGGTTAATGCACTACCAAGCCTCAAATCAACAAAACATTCCTCCTGACCCTTAACCCAACCAATAGTGTCATAAAAAGCAAATGTGAGATTACAATGCAATTGCTGAAGTAACCACGTCATTTTGTGGTTCTTCTATGACACCTTCAGCTCACATGTCAACGTCCACACCCTAGTAACCCTATCCTTAACCCATAATGTAATGTTTGTCTTGCATCAAAATTTTGCCGAATCAAAAACTTGCTCTGCCTCTGAAATTGAGGTGGACCCATGGTGGATTTTGACGAAACCGATTACTAACGTGGTGGGAAAGGCAGATAACCGATTCATCAGCCGATATTTTTTAAAGGTGCTCTATGTAAGATTGAAAATAAGTGTTTGAAATGGGCACTGCAGTCCAAATTCTAAATACTGGAGAGTTGTCTGCCCTGCTCCAGGCTTCAAGCTCCAAGCTCATGCGGTTTGCCAGAATATTGACATGCAAATTAGCCAATTCAGCATCTGTTTTAAAGGATTATTGGTCTTTTAAGATGTCTCCATCTTCCAAAGGCATCTCCAACATTTATCCATTTTTTACTACGCCTCTGGTCATGGTGGTTTTTAGAAGGATGGTGAGGCTTTTCAGGTCGGGTGGAATCTGTTATCGCTGATCCACTTTGTTTGCTGGCTTCAATGGTTGCAGCACGCAGTATTATTTGCCTGGCAAAATCTGGCAACCCTAAGGTGTGAAAATACTATTGGTGAGTGGGCAGTGGGTGGGATCACACAGGCCAAAACATAAACAGAAATTCCGCCCGGAAAGGAAACTTCAAAGTAGAATATACTGGCTGTAGCATTGTTATTGGAGAAGCCAGTATTTAAACTTAGCATGTTTCCTAATTCTCTAAAGACATATTATGGTCATTTTAGGATTTAGTACAGAAAAAAATATTACATATAGCACCTTTAAATTAAATATATAGAATGGCAAAAAAATATATTCTTTCTTAATTTGGCGGGCAAAGACAAAGAGTGATTAAATGACAAAAATCTCAGATGTAGTTTTTTGTTCAACTAAAATTCCAATAATAACCAGAACATTTTCATATTTGATGCATAACGTGGACTTTTTTTTATAAACATGCCTGAAACACACAGGGGACTCTTATTTTGAAATGACAAAATAAGAACAAAAAACTATCAACTATAGAAATAGATTTTTGCCAATAAACGGCACAGATTACTCGGTAAAATCGATATATCGGTCTACCTCTACTCTGAAATTACTTTCCTTATTAGCTGATGTTACAAATCTACCTTCTCTACCATTTTTAACCCCTCCATTTCAATTCCTTCACCTGGCTCCAATCTTGTATATATGCTACCCCTCAATTTTCATGTTACAATCAGGTCCCAATGTATAAAATCAATTCCTACATTTTTCCAGTTGAATATCCTGTTTCACTCGGAAATTGTAGATTTCGGAAGTAAAAGGAGGTTGTGAACAGACTTTAATATCACAGTCAAAACAGGCCTCAGATCAGAGGATGCTCATAGTCAAATATGAACACTGCCTCCGGCCAATCAGTATAAATCTGAAACACTTTCTTTGGACCTGAATGATGCCATATACACTCATAAAAATACACCAACAAAGCACAATAAACTGAATGACCCACACGGGCATGTGAAAAATAAACCAGGTTTCATAAAATACCAAATTTGGTCATTGATTTATTGAGTGCAAAAATCCGTAGTATTTATCCTTTTGCTTTGGTCTCCAATCTTTCCATCAAGTAGAAAGACTGAATCATAAAGGCGGGGAAATTTAACACAAACACACACACACACACACACACACACACACACACACACACACACACTCATACACACACTCATACACACACTCATACACACACTCATACACACACTCATACACACACACACAGATGGCATTACATTAGTTGCAGCTTCTCATATTCGAGTAACAATGTTCAGTTATCTATATGATAATAG
Organism: Xyrauchen texanus; assembly: GCF_025860055.1. Taxonomy (NCBI): domain Eukaryota; kingdom Metazoa; phylum Chordata; class Actinopteri; order Cypriniformes; family Catostomidae; genus Xyrauchen; species Xyrauchen texanus. Next base: position 13,794,339 of record NC_068320.1, on the reverse strand, counting down.
AACACCTTTCAAACCAAACAATATGAAGACACACACAATCATGTAGACATAAAAGCCCAAAGCCTTGAGACTAAATCACGTGCGGTGCAATCTGTTCAATAGAAGCCTCATGACTTTGTTAGTTTGCTTGTGCCGGGCTGGAAGACAATAATACGCCTCATGACAAAGACACCCATTCTCCTTTGTACTCTGGCTGAGACATCAGTTCATGGATTGTAATATTCTAATATATTGATATTTATATGAGGACAATAGCTGCTTCAATACAGTAAAAACAAAGTCTACACTGAAGATATGGATCTATATTTACCTACAGCCTAAATATGCAAATGGTTGTGTGAAATCCCCTGTCATTTCAGAATCAACAATGGTGTTCTTCAATATGAAATAATTTTCTTAAGAAAGAAAATCCAATTTTCATGCCACAAACACCTAATTGGAGTGGATTATTTGTGCCCTATTTAGCAGGGAGACAATAAATATGATGAATTATTTGCTTTTAAAGTCTACATGTATCTTTGTCAAAAGTCTTAGGCCTGAGGCTTTTTAGGGTAGAAGTGTGTGAGGCAAATGCACTACACATTTCAAGATGAGATGTGACTAAAATACAAATAAAGACGGTAAACATAAGGAATAAAAAACAGGAGATATAGAGAAGATGAAGACGAATAGGTGGAAGACAAAGAAGAAAAAAACATTAATGGATTTGTAAAATGTTTCAACATGATCATACAGAAAATTGACACGCTGTTTCTGAAAGTTCATGTATCTTGAAATCAACCTCATTCAGTCAAATTACTGACAAGCACCAACCCGCATCAGACATTTGTTCATTAATTCAAGGGTGAACACATTTCCTCCCCTTATTCTCCCCAATTTGGAATGCCCAATTCCCAATGCACATTTCACACAGAAAGTGGTGCTCACACATGGCCATACATTTAACAGCACTTCCAGCTTTGGCCACTGGGGGCAATTGTTTGAATTTCAGTAAGGACAGACAGATTTCAGCAGCTTAACTTTTGACCTACTCTTGCTCAAACGCAGCTCATTTAAAGTCGACCCATTCTACTTCTATATTCTGGTGTATTTCTGAGTGAAATGCAATATTAAACTAGAAAAAATATAGGGTGGTACAGTTCATGTAACATGCCGGAATGGAGCCAGGTGGTTTGAGAGGAGGCATTAAGATATAAATAAGAGGGCTAATTGATGCCAACTGAAAAGGAACAAACATATTTTGATCAAAGATTACAAAGACGTTTCTTTTTTAGGATAACATGCACCAGTGGATCATTCAAAATAAAACCAGGGGTGTGTATTAGTAAAGTAAACATGGTCAATTTTAAATTCATGTTGACTTTCAACTCTATATCACATGAAATGCATTTTAAGCAAACATGTCCACACAGAGGCGAAGAGTCGGAGCACAGGGTCTAATCAGCAACTTTCTTAGTTGTAGTACACTTTTCAAACTTCACGTACTGAACAGCACCACACTGTTCCTCCCTGTATCTTCATTTTCCTCCACCCTGTCCGTGGCTTCCTTTCAGACTAGATTCAGGTCAACAGCAACAAATGCAGAGAGTGTCCTTTCATCAGGCATTGTTTGGCTTGTGTCTTTCACACTAGGGATACACAATCAGCGGGTAAGTAGAAAGACAAGGGAGACAGAGAAACACCGCATAGGGAAATTATTTTTCTCTTGGCTCATAAAATGTATTATTAATTCAATTTTTACATGAGCCCTTAAATTTGGCATAACAGGCGAGGGGGAGAGAATGCACTGAGCAAATTAATGAGGTAAACGTAATGATCTGAGATGATCAAAGGCAATCGGTGTTGAGCAAGTATAGACCACAAATTAGGAAAATAAGCCCAGGAACTGACTTACATATACACTACTGGTCCGCGGCAAACGATGAAAAAGCCTTACGGTTAAAAGGGTCGGTTAGAACGTACTAATATTCCTATATGAAATACTTGGGTTATACAGTGAGATGACTCCTGGTGTGGTGGTTAAGGACAGAAAGGGATAAGGGAAGAAACTTTGAAATCCTACAAGACCAAAAGAACAACTGGTTTTCAAAAGCTACAATGAGATGAGCTTCTACTCAGAAAACTCTTTCAGCAAATCTGACATGACAAAATTTATATGAAATAATTAAATGAATACGCCAATTAATTTAACAAAGTCTTCAAGGAATTTTGAAAATGTTTCCTGGCCTTTGTAATGAAGAGTGCAGAAATTCAAAGATACTCGCTTGTACCTTTCAAATGACAAATGCTCATCATTATTATTCATTGTGACAAAAGCGTGCCCTCTCATTTATCCTTGATTGATCAAAGTAGCAAGGCAACCCAGCCCTCACACACATCCACTTTCAACAGAGGACCTTTCAAGTGTTTCTGCGTGAGAGAGGGGTATTGTCACCCAACGTTGGCCATCATAAACATTTTAAGAGAAGCTTGCTTTCATCCTCTACCACATTCAAATTTGCATTCAGCTTGTAGTTTACTTTTAATGACCAGTCAGGTGATGAAAGAACATTGGGGGACCTAATTTACAGTGATGTAAGTCAAAGACCCCATTAAAACCTGGTATTAACATCTAATCACAATTAAACCGAGCCAATTACAGGTGTAAACAGGATCCAAACATTTTGTGATCCAATCACGCAAATTCGGCGGTAGACAAAAACACGTGACCCAGGCTGAGCTTACAGTGAATTCGGAAACAGAAGGTTGACTTTTCTTGAGGTAAAATCGGTGTGTGTTTACCGAAATTTAAAGAACTGTCCAGTGGTCGAAGCAGGAAGTTTTTTAAATGCAAGGGCACATATGAGCTCCCGTTTCTGGTTAAAATGCCTGCAGAAGGGGCGCTAAAATGATGTAATACAGTGAAGAGGAATGCATAATTTATTAACTCTAGTGAATCATGCTGGTCACTGATCAAGCAATTGCAACTACTTCAACACGGGATGAGAATACGGGTCTCCTACGCAGCTGACGCAACACTCTTCTTTCATGCCACTGGAGAAATTAAACATGCTAGAACCAATGCAAAAATGTTTGATGGAAGACACCACTTGTCAGTAATTTGGCATAATATGGCCAATGTCAAGGTACATAAACATTTGGAAGCAACATTCCAGCTTACCGCATGAACATGTTGTGTGACCACATTTGTAGCACACTTGCTAATCTGTACTGATGCATCTTGAACAACAGTGAAGGACAGTCTACTCACCTGTTAATCAATTATTGCGTAAAAATTGCATGTTACATGTGAATTTAAACCAAATATTTTCAAAAAATGTGGAAAGTCTGTACATGCTGTAAAAAGATGTTCCGTATGATGTATGCAGTGGCCAGTGTTGGGTAAGCTACTCAAAAAAGTAATCCACTACAAAATTAATTAGATTACAGTAACTAATTACTTTGTAATCAGATGACACCCAACACTGGCGGTGACACATTTGCTTTGGATAAAAGCGGTCAATTTCTATGTTTTATTTTTCTTCTTTTCTGTGCTTTATCAACAGGGTTGGGAAGTAACGGAATACATGTTATGGGATTAAGTATTTAAAATACAAAATATTAGTAACCGTATTCCACAACAGCAATATAAAATAAAATTTAAATTGCTGGTAATCAAAATAGTTACATTAAAAAGTATTTAATTACTGAAGAGATTACTTTGCATTTAATTGTCATTTGCTCCATTTAATATTTAGTCTTGTGGCAGGGTGGAGGGCGGGGCCGGGTCGTGATCCTACACACCCGGGGTCCCGTATTAGGCTAATTATGCCTCCGTGAGGTTTAAAGGCTGACTGCAGAGGGCCGTGCGGGGGAGAGAGAGATCGTTAGCGGACATGTCCGTTATGTGTGTTTGTGTTGTCTTTTAAGTTTTCCATTAAACTATGATTTATATCGTCAATCATAATTAGCCTAATACGGGACCGGGTGGTGTGTAGGATCACGACCCGGCCCCGCCCTCCGCCCTGCCACAAGTCTATTCAGTTGGAAAACATTTATCCATATAAATGATGCGATCCAAAGAGCGTTTGAATGGCAATGAAACACTTTCTTAAGCTGTGTTACATTCATACGAGTAGACAGTAAAGTTAGGAGCAGCAGAAATCAAAATAAACCTTGTATAAGTTTGCATATTAGTATTTAGCTTAATGCTTAGATAAAACGTTATTTCAAGCTATTTTACCAGGCACAAACTTATTTTTTTAATAAAGAAAATCCACATTAGATAATAGTTTTATCTCTAGTAAGACCTTTGATATTAGGGCAAACATTTTATTCTTGATGAGAATTGTATTGTTTCATCTTACTGTACAGGCAGATTTTTTTTTTTTATTGTCAAAACAAGTGAAAAAAATCCACCAGTACTGAAGAAGTAATCCAAAGTATTTAGATTAAGTTACTGACCTTGAGTAATCTAACGGAATACACTATTTAGATTATACAGAATGTATTCTGTAATCTGTAGTGGAATACATTTTAAAAGTAACCTTCCCAACCCTGTTTATCAACATGCAGAGTTAAACTAACGTAGTACATGATGTATGCAATCATGAAATCAGAAAACCTTGTGCAACGAAATCCAGTAAATGTTAATGCAAGGTTCAAAAAGACATAAATAAAGTTGAATTTAGACTAATTTTGGTTTGAAACATAAATGGCTGGGCGGGGGCAAGCAGCTGACCTGCCACACTCTGGTAACCAAGTGGAACTGCCAGGAAAGTCATTCAGATCCCATCCAGCTAAACTCTAGAAAGAGTTCAGTAAGTGCTAAGAACCAATAAGCACACAACACAGATGCATGCTTAACCAATCAGAAAGCTGTATAAGCAGAACTGGGGCAGGGAGTGAGTATCAAGGGTCATGCACAGCTGTGCAGATGTCCGGATCAAAGCCACCAGAACGGTGGCCCGAACACATGGCCAGTGCTTTGCTGTTGTGCTGCCTGCACAATCCAAGGCCAGAAATGCACTTTTTCTCTGTGCTTTTTTTTCCTCATGATAATGACAACCTGTCCCAGATTTTTTGGTTATGAGAAGAATCACATCAGTTGTTTGTCAAAACATAATCAAATTGAACTTGGCAGACAGCTTCCCAGAGGAGAGCAGCAGGGGGGGGGGGGATCTCTCAATTTGCCAACAATTGAATATTTTATGGTTGTGTAAAGAAACTTAGTGTCTTTCATTAATTCTAATCCTGACCTCAAAATTAGGTTATTTTGGATCCCAATTTATTTCTGCCGCTTCTTAATCCAGCTTCTGCACGGTTAAGCAGAGACAATGTTAAGCCAAGCCTTTTAAGACCATTAGCCTTATAATTCATATGTCTTGGCAAATGCTATTCAGTGTAGTCCAAGATCTGCCTGTGCTATCTTCATACTGAATTGTCAGAGAGAGAGAGAGAGAGAGAGAGAGAGAGAGAGAGAGAGGTGGGAGGATGTGCAAGCTTCTCTCTCCCCAGCTAATGTTCAGAGAGAGAGAAATGGTGAATGAGAGGGATGGAAAAGTATGCTCTAGCAGGCTGCCACATGTTGAAGAATTTGTTTACCGTTTCCTGTCCTGCGATCAACACACAGTTCAAAAGGACAACAGTGGAGACATGGTGGGCGAGGAGGATTTGGATCTCCCATCCATTCTTCTAGGCATCCTTGAGTCTAAAAAACGTAAAACATTTACATACATAACCAGCCTAATGAATAGGAGATGATGATGCATGTCAAAACAAAACAGAAAATCATTGATAAGAAAATCTTGACAAGTCACTGGTTGCAGAAATTTCCCCCACGAAGTTTGCTTTCCTTATTATTACTGAGTTGCACTCGCCAAACTATGTATTTTTTTGTTACTCAGTTCAGCTGTACTTTCAGGGTTATGGACGGCCTATAATTCTGCTGTAGTTATGAGTTGCATTCCCAGAGCCTGTTCAGTTATAAGCTGAACAGCAATGTGAATTTATCCATCTGAATAAAGAGTAATATAAGGGAGAGAGAGGGAGAGCGAAAGACCATGTACAGTGATTTTTCTCTCCCTCCCTGCAATCGGAAACCAATCCCTGATTCTATGTGGAGATAGGGACAATCTCTGCGACTTTGACTCCCTAAAATAACTCTTACTGCCTGATATTTTTGACAAGAGTAGTTTTTTTTTTCCCAGTGGGAGTTTCAGTTAAAGTTCTGGTGTTAAAAGTAACATAACACAGAATCAATTGGCTGGTCATTTTCAACTACAGAACTGATCCTAAACTAAATCTGTTTGTTTTGATAAATAAAGAACCACAAAATTCTGTCACATTACAAAATGCAAAAACACTTATGCAAATTATGACCGAATTATAATGCTGGAGACTTCTTTAGCATAGCTTTGTGGTTAAACTTTTGAGTAAAGTGTTTATAAAGCGTTTGCCAGAAAAGGAATAGTCTCTGCGACATTCAACATGTCCCCTTAAAAACTGGATAATAGCATTAAAGAAACGAAATTCATTCTGTTTTCCTATAACGCAATTTGATTGACAATTTTATCACGTTTATGAATTTGTGAACAATGAAATCACCAGCCTATTAAAGGCCACACAGTAATATATCAGTTACTTGAGAAAATGACTTCTCTCCTTTTAAAATTAGTCAGTGTTAATATTTAATAAGACTTGTGTAACTCAACATCTGGATTTTTTTAAGGTGAAGCTCAGTCCCCTCATACAGGGGTTAGAGAATAAATGTACCTTATAATATTTGTGTGTACACAATATAGTACATATTATTTGTTCAGCTTACATGTGGGAATGCAAGGTCTTGTTCTCTTGACAGCCACAACCCATGCATTTGTTAGGAATTAATCAAATGACTTGCAGATTGACTTGTTTATTTTGCCAGATGTGAATGGTAATTGAATTATGACCTTCATAAAGTTTCATTTGAGAAGAATATATATCGCCTATTTAAATGGAAAACATGATAATATAACATATAATTCAAGAGCCTCTTGGTTTCAAATGAGAAAACTATCTTTGCCCAAATTATGATGCATTTAAAAGAAACAACTGAGTCATAGCTATAACAGAATTTCCTGCTCTTGTTAAAACATCAGCAAGTTATTTTTAAAATACTTGAAGGTTTAGCCTACTAAATAGAAGCATTCCTTGTGCAATTTCTGGTTAAATAAACCAAACTTTTAGCTATATATGCATATTCAAAATATAAACATTCGATTAAAGAAAGCACTCTATAATTCGAAAAGGTGCTGTTGAAATATGGTTAAACTGACAGCATTTGAATTGAGCTATGCTGTGGACTAGCACAGTACTTGAAGGTAGGAATGGATGTAGTAGCTGTTGATTGGACGGGAACGCGCTCTAATCCCCGCTGGATTACTATGCCGATGGAATGGGAAAATATCCCTATAGTGGAATGAGAACCCTCGGGGAGCTCAAGCCCCATCCGACGCCTCCAGCGCTGCCCGTTTACAACAGGCTGTCATGCGATCGCAGTTTCCCCGCGCGCTAACTTAAAGTCAATGTGATGTCAAATTACTCACCTAATGTTGTATATACCGCGTCGTCCACGTGTCTCGACGGGAAACGACCCTCAGTGCCGGAGAGGTGAAAAGGGTCGAGATGTTTTATTGGGGGTTGATTTGCGCTGGTCTCTCAAGGACGAGGTGAAATCCCAGGGCTGGTCACACACAAACAACAACGCCAGAGCAAATTACAAAAGGCACAGACTTGGGGGAGGAGAAGTCAATTTGTTTCGTGTTCACAACCAGCTCTGATCCTAGAGCAGTTACCTTAGCGCCAATACTCTGTTGAGCAAAACAAATGTGTCAAAACTGGACAATATAAATCCAACAAACTAGGCTTGCCTATCCGCATATTAACATGTGCGCGCGCTCTACCTGAGGCGCATCGCGAGCTACAGGCGACAAGACACTACGTGTATATTTCACGAGCTGTCAGACTATAAGCATATAAGTGTTTCCAATCGTTGAGTGAGTTTCTCATTCAGGGAATGTGGTTGTAAGAACATTTCCAGACTATGCTACAAGTATAGGCTACCGCGCGCGAGACGGGCATTTTTTTTAAACTTGAGTGTCATTTTTTGACACACTTTATTATTTATTCACTGTTCTCTAATCAGAGCGAGCCCCTCCAGGTGCCTTTTAACAGCGCATGCAGCGCGAGCGCTTTCTAAATGTCAAGAGCAATAACCGGGTTGTCTTCTCGGGAGCAATGCTAGTTTATCTAGGTACAAATTGCTATAATCCGGGCTAAATACTGTTTGGATGGGAGGTAATTTATTATACCTGAGCTGGGATGCGGACGTGTGAATCGCGCGCCTCAAAACTATGCGCGCGGGGTGCGCTCGTCGCGTGACCCGTTTCCTTTTCTTACTTTTTTTTTTTTTTAATGCACCTGTCAAGTCACGCGCCGGGTTAGAGGCATCTCTTTTACACAACACACGCGTGCTTGGAAAAGTCCTTTAAAGTACATACACTTTGTATTTGCTTACAAGCAAATATTAGAGTAAACATGAAACAACTATTGCAGTTAGGCTAGTTATCCAGAATAATTGACCAATGTCTTTTGAATTTAATTGTTTTATTTAACATTATAAACAAAACAATAATTGAACAATGTCTTCTGAATTTAATTGTTTTATTTAACATTATAAACAAAACAGAGTAATTGACACATCAGTGCATTTTCGGAAATATTCACTTAACTTTCATTGCTTGCAAATCTGCAGATGTTTTGTTCCTTACATGTAATTTGCTGTTCATGCTACTCATTTGATCTCATCTATCCACACAAATATCCGTGGTTTATTTAATAAGGTCTACATTTAATGCAATTCATTTATAAGTGAAAAATTTAATTTCATGGAGCTTTGGTCAGCTCTATTCAATTATTTATTTATTTTTTTCATTGTCTTTGTGTTCTTGTTATGTCTGAGATTATCTATGGGCTCTTATTGTGTTTAGGGTCTAAATAAACGTTATTTGCTTTATTTAGTTCTTCATGGATGACTTTGTTTTAACTATAACTGCATAAAGCATCTGTCTTCTCAAAAGAGAGAGATACTTTCTCGATGATATGAGTATAAGTTTGTTGAAGTGGGTTATCTGTCAAAAGTGTGTCTCCATGCACGCCACAGAACCCGCACTAAGTGAAAAGGCTTCTTTCAAACAAAAATGTATAAAATCAATTAATACAAAACACTTTTATATGTTTTAGATAATGCAGCATGTTTGCTGTACCCAAAGTCCTCAATTAATTCAAGTCAATCTGACAATTTCAACAAACAAATAAAAGGGGGTCAAAGTAATGAACTTGAACTCAAAACAGTTTAGATTATGAGGAGAAAGTTGTGCATAGAACTTAATTGAATAACTGAACGTCTAGTAAAAGTGGACATTTCAATCAACCACCGTTGCTAAAAGCTGAACAAAAATGTATGTTTTTGTTTGTTTTGTAAGTTGTCATGAAAGCACTGGTTGTTGATATTTGCCAGTAGAAATGAAATTGCTGTTATTGTTCAATGTTCTTAGATGAACACGAAAGTCAAGGTTTAGAAAATAAAGTAAAGGGAGCAAGCATAATTGAGGTATTTTTATTATGTTGTAGGTTCACAAAATAAGAATAAGAGAGGCTGTTTCTAAGTATATTGTTAAGGGCAATTATTCAGGTTGAAATCACGGAACCATGTGACAGTTTATTTAATGCAAATAGGGCTAATGCTACTAATGGATGTCACATGTTCTAGTTTACATCTTAGTTTATTGCAGCATATAAAAAAAGTATGCTCAATCTTTACAAATGTCTACATTTGAAGATGGGAAATGGCAAAACATATTGCATTCTGAAATTTCTCTTATAGCTACCATTATTAAGACATATCTAAGCAGCAATATATTATCCTATATTATATTATACAACACGCATGTGCATTTGTAAGGCAGGAAGGTACAGAAAGAATGGTAACTCACATTTAGAAGCTTGAATGGATATTTTTATACAGACTTCATTGCTCAAAAATTAGCATAGCTGACCTCTAGCGGTGGATAAGTATTATTGCAGGTAGTGAATAGTTATTCTCTCTCTCTCTCTCTCTCTCTCTCTCTCTCATGAAACATGGATCCGTCTGTTCTATTCCAAGAAAAAGAATGAAGGAAGCAGTTTTAAAAAGGTACATAAAGTTATGCATCCTGTGTCCTGTTCATGCTCAACCATATCAGCGTTTTCCATCCGAGAAAATGCATGGAATTAATTCCTCAATTTCTTAGGTCACTGACACCCACGATTCATTCCCTTTACTCTTTCCTGTGAAAGTCAGAATAAAAATTCAGGATGGTGATGTAATCTAAAACCACCTACCTTTATGAATAAATAAATAAAATATATGAATCAATAGCCTATAAATAACACAAAAAAGGTTAGAAATAAGTTTTCCTAAAGGCCTATTAGAAACAACTGTTCCTGCACAAAAAGGCCAGTTCAGGTTCTCCTAGTAAGTGAATGCTGGAAATTAACACATTTTGTCTCATATTGTTATAAATGCCCCTGCTGAAATGTTCATTTTGGGTTCATTATTGGATGTTTCACATTATTTGTTCTGGTTTAAAGTCTTTTGGGTTTTGGGACCTACATTTGTCTTCACAGAAGATGGGAATTTGGTAATCTTCCAGACCGCCTTTCTTCTATATCTAAATAGCCTATCTGTGTTATAGGCACAGTGATTAATGCTGAAGGGATTTAGAGAGGAGGATACAAATGCAGACAGCTTCTCATCAGCCAATATCAAACAGCCAAGGAGATGTTTAATATATGGGTGTATTTGGTCTCCAGCTTACAGCTGTCTGCTTAAAGCTTTATTACTAAAGAATCATTTGGAGGGGGTAGAAAGCATCTCTTGATAGAGTGAGTGACTAATAACTAAAGCTGTCATCAAGCGCAAAAAATGCGTGCTCTCTCTCACACACACACACACACACACACAGGGCGAGTGACAAGACCACTATGTGCGCACAACAGACAAGTCAAAACCTGACATATTTTAGCTGGCGGTGGGATAAAACTCAATCAACCTAAACTGTCTTTGTGGGTGCAGGCTCAAGCATATGCAAACTTAAAATTTTCACCCAAAAAGGAAAATTCTGTCATGATTTGTCATCTAAATCTCATGTTTTCATCTGCAGTTAACAAAAGCAGAAGTTTAGCAGAATATCCGAGCTGCATTCTTCTGTATCAAGACAGTGGATTCAGTGCAAAAAAATCCAAGTCTTTTGAAAGCATAGCTTTGTGCAAGGAAAAAAATACAATTGTATTCGATATTTACTTATAAATCTTGCCTGATTGTCATAGTCACCAGTCACTTTCACTGTATGGAAAACAGCAAACTGGATATTCTGCTGTAAAGGACTACTTTTGTGTTCTAGAGAACACATATATGTTCAACAACTTGAGGGTGAGTAAATAATGAGAATTTTGATTTAGGCATGAACTATTCCTTTAAGGTGATCTCACACAAATAATAACAAAAACAAACATTGTCCAGGCAGTGTAGAGTATTTAGTCCTGATTGTCATCAACTGATCAGAAATGAACTAGAAGTGTGCAAATGCCACCACTAAACCAATACCTCACCTCTCCAGGTAAAACAGCAGCCACACAGCCCTATGTGCTGCATCAGGGAGCAGCAGACGCAGAGAGACAGATTGTGTGAGAGTTCTGTCTAATCCCCATAAGCATCATGGCAGCAGCTGCCCTGTATAGAAAGGGGGGCTGAGGGGGGTTACAGTTTGCAATAGAGAAGCACACTCTTCTCCAGGCGCATCGCATTCGGTCTTGTTCTGAACAAATGCATGTGATTTAGCATTGACCTCAAGGCTACTGCACACTGGGAACAGTAGAATACAACTTTATCTGGAGAATCATCTGGACCGTACTATATACTTACATAGTACAGCAGTAAGGATTATGTATATAGCATATAGCAGTAATGATTTTGATCCAATACAATAGGGTAAAATAGAGGTATGATAGATTTCGGGTATCTTAGGTCAAGGGTTTTTTAAACTGTTTAAAGACAAGGACACACAAATATGATAATCCTCTTGCAAGGGACCCCCTTCCTAAAACATAAAGGCAGTAATATATTTTCATGTACACATGAAGTTACTGTTTACAAGCAAACTTCCAGGTTCTTTTGACACAGCAGAAAAGAACTGCTGTCAAAGGGTGCTTCGATCAAATTGAGCTCAAAATGCCCAAAAAGTGTTGTTTGTGAGTTGAAACACCCCATTCCCTACAGATTATTGGAGATTTGTGCTGCTTTATATTTCTATCAGGATTGTTGGATCCAAAAAAACACATAATTTATGATCACCTACATTGTTATTGCATCTGTTCAAATAAAACCCAATTCCCCCGCAGACCCTTTTGGTGGATTTGAACTTTTTGGTGTCTTTAATTTCCAAAGTGCATTTGCTGTGGCAGATATGAGGTAAAATATGATCCAACAATGATCTTATACAACCATCTAACGGGACGAGCAGGACCCTTTCTCCAACACCACCACAGCACATAGGCTACTGTTTGTGAAAGGACACGTGAATAAAAGTAATGTAATACTTCTAAAATCATGTCTTTGCATTTTTTTGACTGTAGTAAGCAACGCGTTTAATCGAAAGCAAATGTTATTAAGTTTAAATATTCAATATGATGATATATGAAGTAGAACATTATTATTTACTGTATGCAGACCAATAATTTAAGCAGTTAAGATGCATATTGCATGCATCATGGTGGTTTTCATTTTTACTTGTCACATAAAAGTGTGTTAAACGAGTGAGGATGTGTATTCATCAACTTACCACATGACTTTATCATTCAGGCCTACTGAACCAAGTTACAAAGTTAACACTTCACAATGGGGTTCATGAACAAACAATGAACAATATATGTTTTACAGCACTTATTAATGTTAATACAAATACAAATTGTCATTGTTAGTTCACGTTAGATAATAGTGCATTAACTAATGTTAACATGTACAACCTTTGAAGCTTTAACCAAGATTACTAAATGTTGTACAAGTATTGTTCATTGTTAGTTCACGTTAACTAATGTTGTTAATGTTAACAAATGGGACCTTATTGTAAATTGTTACCATTAAAACTTGTTTTGCCCATTGTTCAGAAAACACTGACATGTATTTCTTAACTGTAAAAAGTAGATGTCCCTTTATAATAATTTGTATCAATTTTGACAAACATTATATAATACTTAAAATATTACTAAAACTGCATCGCTGCTCATATCCTCCATTGATATCTGCTGCTCAAAAGAACCCAGAAGCTCGGTTGCCTGCAGTTTGATGTCAGGGTAATTTCATCAATAAAGATCCATTCATACGGTGTAAGAAAAATTGTATGTTATGAATATATAATATTATAAAACTTTTATACTGTCTCTCTATTGTACTGAAGACAAAATAAATTATTATATGGAAAATATTTACATATTTACTCTTCATTAAGATGAGTGTGTTTCTTTTTAGAGTAAAGTTACATTTATAAACAAAGTTCAAATGAAATTTTATAGAAACCAATTGGAACCTGAATAAAACAGTGATGTTAAATTTGGTAAATGCTTAGCTTTTTCAATATATTCTTTTTTTTCTTTTTTCCTGTGCATCCCCCATCAGCCCCTTGCGGCCTCCAAGTTTAAAAACCCATGTCGTAGGCTATGATCTGTCCTGTGACAGACAGTTTTGGCTCAACTATGCTCCGATTAAAACAAAATGTAATGTGGCATTTTTTTTTAACCCACATTTGGCTGGACAATCAAACCATTTTTAACAGTATTGCTGTAGTTTTTGTATGCCAGTTGATTTTATTTGGGGGAAAACATGAACTTTAGCTAAAAAAAAATTTTAATCAATTTTCTCTTAACATATTTTCTATCTTCAACTGATGAATGTTGTAGCAGCTCAACTTAATCTCAAAATGAACATCTTTTAGTCCCAAGCCAGTCTATCAACTGTTAATCTGCCAAACTTTCAAAGCATTGAAACTGACTTGCACATGACAATGGAATGGCTGGAACATAATGTGATTCTGTAAACATCTGATAACTTCCACCCGGTCTGATAAAGCGAAAAGGCCCAGATAAACAACCCTGTTTACGACCTGGGCTCGTTCTGGCCATGCTAGGCTTTTTTGTTGCATTCTGTTTTTGTTTGCACTCCTCGGCGCCGAGGTCTCGTCAATCTTTCACCATTCAAGCTGTTTAAAAGGTGGACGATATATGATTAAGCAAGGCATGGCAGACGGAGCTGAGGTCACACCATATCAGCCAGTGACAATGGCCATTGTTCATGCGTCCAACAGGAAGTGGCTCTGTGGGACTTCCTGCGACTGATACCTAGGACCGAGGCAGGCGAGATGGGGGTGGGGTGGTAGCCAGGCAGCCCATGGTTGATCACATTGTTCCAGGTAGTATCTCATAGTTACGTCGGTCCCTTGGGACCATGTGTTTTCCACCAAAGAGCCTCAGTCCCACAGCCTTAATTTAGAGCTGAATGCAGTCCAGTCGGAACCAACATATTCTCTCAGTATGAATGTGTCTACAGGCGAGTCAGAAAAACAAGAGGAGGACGCAAATACACAAACATGAATTCAGACAAGCTTTGCAATGTTCTGTCTGCCTCAACAGAACATCAGAATGTTCTCTGCGCACAAAAAATATTTGTCTACATCATTGTTTATGACGCTTGAAGGTTTGTGTTTTCATTTTCCTTTATGGTGAGAGTGTCTATACTATGAGAAAATATGGAAAGAAACAACTTTGATTATTCCTTTCAAAGGAATTTCTACATATACACTCTATATGTGTAACAAGGGAATAATGTTCCGCATTCTTCTTAAGTGATGAAGACCCTTTGACCGCTTAAGTGTGTTCTTTAACAGCCGAAAGGCTGTGACCCACAAAAACTGGGTTTTTGTTGGCACATTGCAGCTTTTACACCCACATTAGCTGCAGCATGCGGTTATTTGGCAGATCCACTTGAGAACAAATGTGAATTTTACAGAATAACCCCTCTGTCTAAAGCCATTCCAGAGGGCTATCACAGGGCTCCAAGACATATTTACTCGTATTCTTGCAGCGGGGCTCGTTTCTTCAAAAACTGCACCCTTTGTGGCATGCATTTTTCAATTAACCTTTAAAGGATGGAAGAGGATATAGACAATAGGACAAACAGTCTGTGTTGGCGGGCAGTGTTAGCAATGCGCGACAGATGTGCAGATGGAGTGTTACAGTAAAAGATCAAGGCACGAGAGGGGAGCTTTTATACACCATTCAAACGCTCTTTTTGCCTTTAAAAGTCCTCCAACCCAGATTCGGCACACCAGACCAACTGATATCCGGCGCTGGAGATTTAACGCTCAAGTGTGGCCATACTGACAGCAGTTTGTTCTCGAAAAAAGTGCAATCTTAATGAGAGGAATGAAGCACTTTGCTAAAAAAACACAAGTAGATGTGTTAGTGTCTGACAAAGGCCGTTTGAGGGAGACATTTTACCCCCACACCATCTACTGATGAAAACTGGTTACACACGCTCGCACGGAACTTAAAAATATCTCTAAATAGCCATTTGGCTGATTCATTCGACACAAAGAATGGAATATTTATCTGTCAAAACCATCCACATCTGATGATTACTCGTGAGTCACTCAGCTTTGACTATATATAGTATTGCATCTGACGTTTCCTAACATAAACATCCATTGGGTTTGTTTGTCATATCTCTAGTCTAAATGGGGGAGAGCTCTTATGAGGCAGCCTGTCCTTCTTCTCCCTTTGGGATAACTGCCAAGCACAGGGAACTAAATATGGCTGGCTGCAGTGACAGTAATTCAGTTATGGGTGTATTAAAATACAATCGGTGTGATTCACTTTGGAGTGCCTGAACTGAGCAAATCAGCATGATTCGCTTGTTCTCACGTGTTTTCACTTATAAACCCAGAGAATTCTAAATTGGTCTGAATGGCAATCAACATTTGTTTAAAGAGACAAAACTGAGCAAAGGTCTCAACAGCTCAGCTTGATTAAGAAATAATGCAGTATAAACATTCCCTATTTTATTGTATAGCAGGACAATTCCTCTTTAGTTTTATTTGTAACTGTATCTAGTTAATAAAAACAAAAATGCTTAGTTAACACTTCACATCTTCACTCTTGACTGACTGGGTGGAAAGCAGGTCCAAGAAGTTTTAAAATGATTATTTTTCATTAATTATTATTATTCTGGTGTTGTCATCCATCCAGTCTTTTTCATACAGGATGCTGAAAATTAACAGAGCACACTTATAGACGAGTCTTAATAAATTTGTCGCTGGTGGTTGCTTACTGATACAGGGGCCAGATTCACAAAACATTCTTATTAACTACCATTTCTTCTTATTTTTACTAATAAAAATATTTTAATATTTTTTATTCCTGAAAATAATCCTTTTCATATTGTTTTCTTAAAGGAATATTCCATGTTCAGTACAAGTTAAGCTCAAATGACAGCATTTGTGGCATTATGTTGATTACCACAAAAATGTATTTGGACTTGTCCCTCCATTTCTTAAAAAAAAAAAAAAATGCTGGGTTACAGTGAGGCACTTACAATGGAAGTGAATGGGGACAATCCATAAAAGTTAAAATATATATTTTTTCAAAAGTAGAGTTACAAGTCTGCAAATCTGGCCCCAGTTCTCCCCAAATCTCTTTGATATTCTTGTCCCTTCATATTGCTCATGTCCATGGGTGTAACTAAAGGGAAGGGCAGGGTGGGCAGCTGCCCTAGTGCCCAGGGTGAGAGGAGGCCCGCAACTGTTGACCAAAAGGAACCATAAAATGACTGCAGGCCCGATAGGTGACGATAAACGAACCAGGCACCCCAAGGAGTTGGTCCGACAGGCTTTTTTGCACTGGGGTCCGTAAGATCCAAGTTACATCACTGCTCACATCACTGTTTTAATGTAAGCCTGATTATTTGTGTTTAATTGTCCTCCAGACAAAAATTATACATCCGATTGCTTAGAAAGTAATAGCAGAGGCCTCCTAAATAAACAGCAGAATTTTATCATCTCAGTCTTATCATGTGCATAGCACAAACAGTGTTGGGCACTTTATGTGCTGAAATATCATACTTTGAATTAAGCGTTTTATTTCTATGAGCAATAATAATAGTGATGCGTGACTTAGGAAACACCATTAAAAAAGAAAATGTAAGCATGTGTTTTCTGTGTATTTTTGGGTTTAAGAGCATTAAACTATTCGCAACTAATCCAGTGGTGTGTGCGTATTTTACCTGATGTAAACTTTTTAGAAGTTTTGCTTCACCACCCATCTGTTCTGAATGAGCAATAGCTGCTTTTTGCCTCAGTGTATTAATAGTTAGTGTCAAGTAAGTGTAAGTGCCCTGTGAGGACGTGGAAATGTTGTGTCCTATGTTAGTCTTTGGCTGGGTCTCTGTGACTCAGGCAGACTGGTGTTGGGGGCATGGAGAGCTGCTGCAAAAGGCCGCCCAGTCCCTGAAAGAGCTCTTTGTGTGCCGCTCTAATTTCACAGGAAATGGCTGCCCTTTTTTGTCTCCTATGGGGAATATGTAACTGTGGTCACCTAATCAAACTTAACACAAGGAGAGAGAAGGAGAGGGGGATGGAGAGAAAGACAGAGTGAAACCGTCAACCCAGCAGTTACAGTTTAGCAAAACACAGACACACAATGGTTTGTTTATGTCTTTCTACAGCACTTTTTCTCTTTCTTAGCTTTCTTCTCCCTCTGTCTGTCCTACTTTCATAAATCCATCAATGATCACTGCATGCTGTTTTAATGGCATAGAAGATAGATATGCAGTCTTAATTTAAACATCAGGAAACACTGGGGAGGGTTTAAAACTTATCCACCCACCTACAAACACACACAAACACACTCTTATACATTTAAAGAAGACCGAAAGAGAGACTCCCTCTGATCCAAAGCAGATCCAGACATTCAGATTAACACCTGGCCAATCTAGAGAGAACGATCATATGAAAAAGAGGGGAAAGAGAGAGTTGAGGAATGAGTGGTCATGTGTAGCCAGACATTTCGATTTGCGGCATCAAGTCTGGTCCTCAACCTCAGCTTATTCTAGCTAAGTACTGCCTGGAAACCATTTGATGACATGTCAAGTGACAAACCATAGTTCGCTTTGTTTTTTATGTGCTGTTTAGCGGCAGACTAATCTAAAGGATTATTCCACAATAATAGATGGTGCAAAAAAGTATTTGAATAATGCCGCAGCAGTCTCTGTGAACAATTATATGGAAAATGCTGGAATCAGAATTTCTCCCTGTCCAAAAGTAATAAATACAGACTATTTCGGGGCCTGGGTTGCTCAGTGAGTAAAGACGCTGACTACCACCCCTGGAGCCACAAGTTAGAATCCAGGGCACGCTGAGTGACTCCAGCCAGGTCGCCTAAGCAACCAAATTGGCCCGGTTGCTAGGGAGGGTAGAGTCACATGGGGTAACCTCCTAATGGTCCCTATAATGAGGTTCACTTTCGGTGGGCCGTGTGGTTGAGTTGTGCGTGGATGCCGCAATTATTTAAAATGTATTTGTATTTTTTTGAAGTCCTCGTGTTGGCGTAGTGACTTGCATTAATCCGGGTGGCGGAGTACGAATCTCAGTTGCCTTCATGTCTGAAACAGTCAACCCGCGCATCTTGTCACTTGGCTTGTTGATTGCGTTACCATGGAAACATGGCATGTGGAGGCTTCACGCTATGTCACATGGCTTGTTGAGTGTGTTACCACGGAGACAAGAAAATGTTTTCCAGACCATTTCACACAGTGAAATATACAGAACAACATTAGAGTCCTGGCAATTGAAGATAAAAATGCTAAGGCAAAAGGAAAGCAAGATGCTTCTAAAGTCACAAAGAGAAAACCCTGACGCCCTTGAGTGAGCGACACCATAGGCACCCACAGAGTACACACTGGACAGATGTTTGTGAGAAACAACCCTTGAAAACATCATATATCACCAAGCCCTGGTAATTTAAGTATAAGGCACCTCTTCCGTACCCCATCCTAGCCGTGGCCTTGATCTGCTCCACTGTTCACTGCCTATGTGTTCGTCAACTCTCTTCTTCTAGAAGAATACTTTTCCTCTAATGGATAAAAGTACCAGGAAAGCTGTCTGAAACAGGGTTATGAGGGTCATTCTTCAAGCAATTAAATGCTTTTTATTTAAACAGCGATTATGGAAACATTCGCTATACACTAAGCCTTGTAAACCGATTCTTTAGAAACCTGCTGGCATTGACTACTTGTAAACACGGAGTCAAAATATTGTGGCATAAGGGTACAGAGGGCAATTACTCTATTAAGCTCACGAGAGGAAAAAGAGATGGAAAGAGAGGCAGAAAAAAATACACAGGAGTTATTGATGATTTCCTTGAAGAATAAAGTGGAGAAAGGATACAAGGGAATGAGAGTGGAAAGAAGTTTTGGGAAGAGATGACAGCAAGTCTGGAAAAAGGAAGCAAGAGGGAGAATGAGTGGTGGATGAGCAAATTCAAGAGGAGAGAAGAAAGTTGGTAGGATGGAGAGAGAGAACGAAGGAAACACAAAGTCCCACAGCTGCCTCGGGGCATTGTGCAAAATTGATTGAGTGGATGAGGGACCTCACACACACACAGAGCACCTGGGACTCCAATCTCAGACCTCTATCTATGCTTTTCACCCTCTATATAACTTTCCCTCCTTTAAAACAGCAATACAAGGCGAGAACTTTTAAGGCTCAGAACTTTTTATCAAAGTTGAAAAATGTGGTTCACCCAAAAATGCAAATTCTGCCATTATTTGCTTACCCTCATGCCATTCCAAACCCATACGCTGATATTTTTTTTCATCAAAAAATTTGAAGTTTTAAAGAATGTACATGTAACAGCCCTGTTGAATCAAGGAAATTCGGTCTCACAGATGCTGTCAGTTTATTGTCCTTAATACCTTCACAACACCATCAAAACACTGTAAGAGCTAGAACAGATGAATTAACATTACTGGAATTTGTAAATAATTCACATACATATAAATTAAACAAACAGAAGACTATATAGCAACAAAATTACGAGATTAATACAGTTAATTAATACTATTAATCTGTATGCGCGCTCTCTGTGCGTGAGTGATCTGTTCGTCTTTCCGGCATCGGCCTTTCAAAATAAAGGTCTCTATAGGTTAAATAACTAAGAGTGCAAAGTAAACTTCCAAAATATAATAAACACAATATTAAACTAATATTAAGAAATATAGAATTATGATAACATCAGAATAATATATTAATGCCCAAAACTAATTTAAATAACTGAGGGTTATTTACAGTACATGCTCCTCTTTTCCAAACAAAAACAGCAGTAGTGTAGTCTAGGGCATACACAGGCATCCGCTGTATGCCTACCTATATTTCTTCGGATTTTTCCCACCTAAAATAAGTGATGATACATATGGCTGCCAGATCAACGAGTGAATAGTTATTTTTATTGTTTTAAAAAGTGTACAGTGATTTTTTTCTAAATGCACACAGAGCAGCATTAGGCGGGAGCGCAACTGACGGCACAGGCAAGACAGACAGTCCGATTAAGCTAACCGATCATATTTTCTGTTTCAGTAAGGGACGGGACATTTACAGCCTCCAATGCTGATGCACAAGCATCCCTGGAGTAACCAAAATTTGCATTGTAAATGTATTTCCACACACACAACGGTTAGTTCCGGTCCTCGAATCTGATTGGACGAGAGACGTTCCATGAGCCCTGATGGTCTGACACCATCAGCACTCCTACGCTTCACATGCTGTTCTAAACTTAAGTGTAAGAGCAGTGCATATGTGTTAATAGCTACTGTGTATGTGTCCCTTACATGTATTTTTTATTTTCTTTTTTTTTTTACATATGTTAGCCAGCAGGTGGTGGAAAAAGATCATTTTTGTGTGTAATATGAGCCAATTAAGTCATTTGAAGTGATCCACATCAACCAGTGATTACATACAACAGCACACTGTGATTGCTTGTATTACTACTACATGACTACAAATAGAAAATAGATTAAAATGGCTTTAAACTAACAACTTCAGCATTACGGCTCATCACAGCTAAGACACACAACAGACAGATTAATTACAAAACTCAAAGTGCTTGCCTCTTACTGGAGTTTCCACATTGGAGCATAAAAAATGTTGGTACACATTCACTTCCATTGTGAGGACCTACAAAGCTGAAAGATTGTTCTTAAATGAAAGAAGAGAGAAAGTAATACACATCTGGGATGGCATGAGGGTGAGTAAAGTAGATCATTTTCATCTCTTTAAAGTGAACAAACAATGAACAATAGTTTTACAGGATCCATCAAGATTCCTTCATCTTGGTTAATGTTAATTTCTACAAATCCAAATTCCTTTTTAACATTAAAGTTGTATATATTAATATTAGTTGCAATGCAATATGAACTAACAATGTATTATAATATATACACATATATAGTTGATAAATTAACATTAACCAAGATTAATATATCATTGTTTATTGTTAGTTCATGACATCTAATGCATTAATTAACATTTATAAAACCTTATTGTAAAGCATTGCCATTTAAAAAAAAGTAGAAGTTAATTAGATTCATACACTATATTTTAAGTTTTCTGAAGTCATATAATAGTTTTATATGAGGAACATTATTTTTGTTAATAGTGTTCCCCTCACTAGCAGCAGTCTAAGCCAAAATTCTGTCAACATGGACCATCAGTTAAATAGACTTAAATGAGAAAGAAGGGAAAAAAAGCTGGTTCTTGATTCATTTCCTCTCCCCTTTCTCTGTACCCTTAAGTGTGGTGTGGCACACAATCAAATCCTTAACTTTGTCTCTTCACTGTCTCAATTAGTTTTTTGTGTAGACTTGATCAAACCATGTTCTCTACTGAGAGTGAGTTTCAGCAAAAACTCTTTCATAACTCTAATAGAGAGGTCAAACTGCTGCAAAACTATAGCATAAGAAGTCAGTTTGTTATCAGGGATATTGCAGTAAAAAAAATCTAGAGAGAATTTGCACTAAACAAACCTATTGACTGTGCCCTCTGCGACTGCTAGGCAATAAATCAGCGTAATGCTAACCCGAGGTTTGAATTCTTTAATTTCCCTCCAAAAAAAAATGGTTCTGATTAGATCACCACCTTGTTGGTCACTGCCACAATAAGCATTTGAATGAATGCTCTCTTTTAAAACACACAATAAATGTAGTTGACGTGTATATTCAGCATCACATGGCAGTTCTAGTGCTTAGCATTAGCAATTAGCAAGCTGTGTAGTCTCTATGCTTAATATGCACACAACGTGTCAGGTCATGTAAATGGTCTTCCTTCATCGGGGTATAGATTTTTGCCCATTACACTGATTTCACGTTGCATTTAAACACCTTTACCACCGTTCTTAGAGGCTTATCCAATGAGTGCAAGTGTTGTGTGCATGACTGTTTACATTTTTACATCAAAGTAGAGAATAACCAGATGAGTTTGAATCTTATTAAAACACAGTTGTCTTGCATAGTAGTTATCAGCATATTAGTGTGCATGTAAACTCACTCATTAACTCATCTGCACAATGAGAGAATGGGATCACGCTTCTGTGATGGTGTGTCCAGGCGCGCGATAATGCCCACTGGTTGAAATGTGCCATGACTCCTTGACTGACACAGCAATGGTTTGCTGGATGGCTGAGCTGGCACAGAGATGACCAATCTGAATCACACAAATACACAGAAAGAGAGAGACTAACACACAGTCACACAGTGTTTACACACCCACCTGCAGCAAAAGTGGCTGTGCTAAACCCCTGAAGAGGCTTACTCACCAGTGAGACTACTTTTCTTTCTTTCTCATCACAAGCTCATTCATTCAGCCAGATCACAGGCAGAGGTTCCCTGACATCCCCCTTCTCTCCTTGGCTCCTAAACCGAAACGGGTCCTCCATCTGTTGATGGAGGTGATTGGGAAGAAGGTGAAACGGCTACACTCTCAGGAAGGGCCAGGAATGTAGAGCCATACCAAGTCATCTGTAAGAGCAATCGGGGTCAGATATTAGAGTCATTTGGGTCACAGAGAAATGGCTCAACGCCCCATCAGACACCCAACTGTTTCAAGAGTGTACTTTTCCAGCAGCAAATACACCCTCTGAGCACTTTATTAGAAAAACCTGTACACCTACTTATTCATGTGATTATCTACTCAGCCAATCAGCAGCAGTTCAATGCATACAATCATGCAGATATGGATCAGGAGCTTCAGTTAATGTTCAGTCACCAGAATGGATAAAAAAAAATAAGATCTCAGTGATTTCGACCATTGATGATTGTTGGTGCCAGATGGACTGGTTTGAGTATTTCTGTAACTGCTGATATCCTGGGATTTTCACAAACAACTGTCTCTAGAGTTTACTCAGAATGGTGCCAAAAACATCCATTGAGCAGAAGTTCTGAGGACAGAAATCCCTTGTTGATGAGAGAGGTCAATGGTAAAATGGCCAGACTGGTTCGATCTGACAGAGAGGCTATGGTAACTCAGATAACCACTCTGTACAATTGTAGTGAGCAGAATAGCATCTCAAAATGCACAACACGTCCAACCTTGAGGTGAACGGGCTACAACAGCAGAAGACCCCAACTGGCACCAAAGTGTTCCTAATAAAGTGCTCAGTGAGTGTATATGCATTGAGGTATTGAAACACCACCAAAGCACTATACAATTGGGAGAAAGACTTCACTAATGGCATAAAGGTCATT
This sequence comes from Xyrauchen texanus, assembly GCF_025860055.1. Classification (NCBI taxonomy): domain Eukaryota; kingdom Metazoa; phylum Chordata; class Actinopteri; order Cypriniformes; family Catostomidae; genus Xyrauchen; species Xyrauchen texanus. The sequence goes on along the minus strand of NC_068320.1, from coordinate 13,770,440 downwards.
ATGGTACCAGTGGGTGAATTTTCAAAATTTTGTGTGTTTGTAAACACATCTATGTATCCAAGCAGTACTGAAGAAGAATGCTTTCAGACCAATTTCTGATGTGTGATCCAAAGAATATTCAAAGTAATTTTGTGTCCAGACAGAAGAAAAGAGTAAAAAGACGACAGGGTGGAAAACAAAAATCACCATAAATGTGACAGAGAATTTAAGTTGCTGTCCCTGACATGACTTTATGGAAAATGACTGAGGCATGATTCTTTTCCTACATTACTGCAAGGCTACGTTAAGCCTTTAAATGTGCAGAGAAAAAACAAATGTGCAAAAAAGGCTAAAACTTTCATAAAGGCAGATAATGTAAGGGAAGAGCGAATAAACACCGATCTAATGTCACAACAACGCAACACAAAACCGCGTCAGGGGTCCAAAGCCGCTCTTCGTCAAACCCTGTTATTTACTCATTTAACGCAACAGTGGAGGGGAGCGGCAGGAGATGATGATGATGATTTGCGATTTAATGATTTCATCACTGTATTAGGGGATTAAGACATCCATGGAAACAGATTAGTTCTACATCCATTTTCACTCTGACTGGCAGGGACCCAAAAAGCTCAGAGATGGAAATATGAAGAATGAGCCGTGTTGTGTGACAGATGGAACAGGAGTGAACTAATGACTGCCAGTTAGAGCACTACTGCCACCTGTTGGTGATGGGAGGAACATATCACTCACAGTCCCTGAGTTTAAGTCATACTGTAGTTCACCTCAAAAGGAAAATTATGTCATCATTTACTCACCCTTATGTTGTACATAGCTTGTAAAAGACATTTTGTAAAATGTTTAACCTGTTTTTTTTAAATGACTATCAAGCTCCATAAAGAACGAAGACCATAAAAGCACCATCAATGTAGTCCATATGACTTGTGCATTATATTGCAAGTTTTCTGGAGTCATACGATAACTTTTTTTGTGAGGAACAGATCTAAGTTTAAAGGGATAGTCCACCCAAAATGTTTAATTCTCTCATCATTTACTCACCCAAATGCCATCCAAGATGTTTATGACTTTCTTCTCTAGAACAAAAACGAAGATATTTAGAATAATATTTCAGCTCTGCAGGTCCAGACAATGCAAGTGAATGGTACCAAAAATTTGAACATAAAAGCAGCATAAAAGTAATCCATAAAACTCCAGTGGTTAAAACAGTCTTCAGAAGCGATATGATGGGTGTGGGTGAGAAACAGTACAATATTTAATCCCCTTTTGCTTTTGGTGATTTGCATTGTCTGTACATATCACCACCAACTGGACAGGGAGGAGAATGAGGACTTTCCTTTTGTTCCGCATGAGAACATGAGGTTGAGTAAATGATGACAGAATTTTCATTCATTGGTCAATTAATGTTTTTTAGATTTTAAGTCCTCTGCAACATAAAAAAACAGAATTACTCTTTAAATCCAACAGATACCCCTTTGGAATGGAAATAATTTAGCATGCATCGTACTCTCTAGACTATCAAGGTAATCCTAATAGTTCATTTGTGATCATTTTTACAAACACTTGTATTGAGCATTTTAACAAACCCAGATCAAATAATTAAAATGAGACCGCAAAGTGTTGAGGAAGTGAGGGAGCTGTTATTACTGTAAAATATCAAATAGTCAGTGCGGACTGCCTCTCTTCTCAATGCCACCAACTACAGGAATCTCCAGTCAATAAGTCTTTGCTTATGCAAGGTTTAAATTACAAGAGCATGGCCCTTCTTCTGCTCTTCCTGATAACATCAGCAATGTGGCGAGTAGAGTCAAATGCTCAAACACACTGGGGCTCAAAAGTAAATTAGTCGAGAAAACAAAGACAACATAAAAGGATAAGGAAAAGACAAATAGAAGACAAATTCTGCAAAGGAAATAAACAGCAACTTGGGCAAATTAAAGGGGGAAAACAGATGCAAACAGCAACAATGCAAAAGTGGCTGCAAGATCATTAGTTAGAATTTCAAATGGGAGAAACTTGAGATGACAGCAGCGCGCTTGTCAAATCAGATCATGGCCTAGCAGAGCGGAGAACCTCCCGGTGCTCGGAGCCAAAAGCAGGAGACAGCTCATCGCAAACCGTTTCCTGAGGACTCTGTGTATGTGTGTGTGTACACGTATTAGTGTATAAGTGTGTGTGTATATTTACTGCAGCGTGTAAGCTGTCTTCATCGCCTCTGATTACTGTGGCCCGCCTTTTTCCCGCCTGTCTGCCCTGAAATGTCACTCTCCCTCTAAATGAGAAGTGACAATTAAAACATTCTCTAAAGGCGCTCCAAATCAAGATGTAGCTGGAAAGGCTGGCGGAGTGCTGCTCACCACAGGGCCAGACCGAACTGTCTGATTTACCCCCCAGGCATGGCATCAGGGGTTAAAGTGATGATGGCCCTCATTAGGCACAGCACCAGTGGGTAAGACAGAGTAACACACCCTGTTAGGGCACTGGAGGGCAAGGAAGGAAACTAGAGAAGGCAGAACATGTGTCTTTAAGGGAAAGAGAGAGAATATTCAGGACTAGATGGACAGTGTTCTACACCAGACCATACTGCAGGCTAAAGAAAGACTGAGACAGAAAGTGAGAAAGACATTAAAGGCTTACAGTAGCTGTGTCTTTTGCCAAGTAGTGGGTCCCAAACCAAAAATGTGTTGCAGGTCTGACCTGATAGGGCAGCAGGGGAAAGCAATGCTAGATGCAAAAATTAACCATATAATAATGCATAATTAGGATAGCAACTTTAAAAGTGATGTAAAAACACTTCAGATATCTTTTGTTGATGTTGGACAGTCAACAAAGTCTGTGAGTCAAACAGCATGGTCTCATGAACATTATGTGACCGTGGCAACATTTTTGCTAAATGAAATATTGTGCCTCATTACACTTTTTGCTGCAGTTTCCCAGTGAAATGTATAAAAGTAAGTGAAATGGTGTTGTAATAAGACTAGGTTTTTAAGCTGAATATTATGGAGGTTTTAATGGGTAAAACGTGCCTCCTTAACCTAAAACTAACTAATAGTGATCTAAAATCAAATGAGAGGTATACACAAAACAAACATCCTTACCCTTTAACCAACACCTAAACCTAACCGATAGTGTCCATAAACAAAATGAGAAATGAAAAGCAGATGTTCTGAAGCAAACACTTAAATCTCATTTCGCTTCTATGACACTCTCATCTCACGTGTCAACTTGCGTGCTTGACTGGTTTGACTTGCAGTCTTCAAAATCCAATGTCCAACACTCTATTAGGTGAGTTACGACGGAAGCTAATCACATTGTGCGATTATCACAAGTGTGTAAATGTAGATGAGTCTGTAATATAAGCATTAAAATGTATTATTTTTAAAATAATGACTTTTAGTAAAAGTGTTTTGATATCATAACATAGCTGTGTGTGAGCAATAGTGCGAAAAATGTGTTTATAAAGTCATAATCATCCATTCAGAAAGTGAATAAATGCATAGTTGTTGTAGCACCTCTAGTGTTCATTCTTTTAACCAGGAAACTGCAACGAAACGTAACATTCGGCTCGTAAAAGTCAGTTCGCAAAAATATAGTTATAGTAAGTAACATCCATTCTTTCAGACTGAGTAACTCTATATATAAACACACTGATAAGTCACAACATTAAAACTACCTGCCTAATATTGTGTAGGTCCCCTTCATGTCGCTAAAACAGCGCCAACCCGCATCTCAGAATAGCATTGCTATTCTTCTCACCACAATTGTACAGAGCAGTTATCTGAGTTACTGTAGCCTTTCTGTCAGTTCAAACCAGTCTGGTCATTCTCTGTTGATCTCCCTCATCAACTAGGCATTTCTGTCCACAGAACTGTCGCTCACTGGATGTTTTTGGCACCATTCGGAGTACATTCTAGTGACTGTTGGGCATGAAAATCCCAGAATACTCAAACCAGCCCGTCTGGCACCAACAATCATGCCACGGTCGAAATCACGGTGATCAAATTTTGTTCCCCATTCTGATGGTTGTGTATATTCTTTTTTTTTTTTTTTTTCACATTTTAGAATAAAAGCAGTCATCAAATCTATGGAATAACAAGGCACTTAACTCCAGATTGCTCCAGGGGGATTGTCCCTGTAATAAGTGCACTGTAAGTTGCTTTGGATAAAAGCGTCTGCCAAATGCATAAAATGTAAAATGTAAATGTATAATGAAATAAATTAATATGAATTAAATTAATATTATATTTTTTTCTTCAAAACAAATTTCAATTATTTAAGCATATGCCTTCAGGTCAAAAGATTTTTAAGATCATGAGAAACATTTCAGTCAAGTTTTTCAAAAGTTTTGATCGACAGTGTGTGTGTGTGTATATATATATATATATATATATATATATATATATATATATATATATTATATATAGTATAATCTTAATAAAAACCATGAATCTGTATTTCTTTCAACAGATAACATTTTTAATTATTCTAACTACCATCTTTTTTTTTTTAACTCAAAATAAAGGGTTTACTGTATATCTTCTGTAAATGAATTGCACCATGATCCATTGGCAGTGTTTTGTGTGAAAAACAAACATATGTCAATAGTCTTGTTTATAATCAAAGGTAGGCGCTGTAAAGCTACTATACTCTACTGGGTCTTTTTTGACCCGAACAAAACTGAATTTTTGGTTTGGAATTTTCTCCTGAAACAGAAGGGTTAAATACAGGTTCACAGGTAAATCACCTTTCTGCTGTTGTTTATGTATTTATAATCACTGTTGGGTAATTATTCAAAAAAGTAATCCACTACAAATTACTTCTCTTAAATTTTAATCAGATTACTGACTTTACTGATTACTTCCAGGGAAAAGTGATCACATATTTACGTCATTTTTTTCCCCTCACTCAACAAATTAAAAATAAATGTCTATATTTCATACACATTTCTCCCTTACATTGACTCGATATGGGGCCCATCAGCTGTCACAGAACACCAATACACATGCTGTACATACATAATACATAATTTAGTTTAAAAATGTATTATACAATATTATTTTTGAAATATCTGTGACCCAAGTAATGTACTTAAAATTAACTACATTGAAAGTAAATGTAATCTGCTCATTTTTTTATCTTAATTTAAAATGTAATAAATTAAACTAGTTTGACTGAAAAGTAATTGTATTACAATACTAATTATTTTGTTATCAGATTACACCCAACACTGTTTATAATATAATTTCCTTCATTTTCCTGTTCAGCCTGTATTATATTAATACATTTGTATATTGTTGAGTCTATGCAGTTCATTGTGATATTGATACATTCAAATGCCTGATTCTAAGGAGATTTTTGTTTACGAATGATAAACAAAAATCTTTTTGGGTTGGTAGCAACTTGATGTCCAAAATAAAATCTGGGTCCTGACCTCTGAAAGAGCACAAAGATCCAGACCCCCACCCAACAGAGACTAAAGTTTAAGAAGCACAGCCAATGAGGGGCGGCCATGAGCAATCCATCTCTGATTTAACTCTTTAATTAGAACAGAGGTCAACGGTTTGATAGGTGTGAATAAAAGGGAGTTAAGTCAAGGTTTTATTGTTGTTGCACTGTGAAAGTGTAAGAAAAGTAACAAAATATAATTCCTATAGCGACCTTGGGGCATTGAGTGAGCAATATAGGCATTCAAATCCATAATATAGTGGCCACCAAAATTTATTATGACATTTTGGACACTAAAGTCACACTAAAAATGTCTGAATGTCATTGCATTCAAGAACAAAATATCAAACCAAGTAACATCTGCAAACAAATAATGCAAAACCTGTTTTTAGAATAAAATAACACATTTTCTTACATTTCTTTTAACCACCTGGTGTCAAGATGAGTTTCAGTGCATGTCTCAGTACATTTCCACTTAAACTTGTCATAATTATATACAAAATATTGTCTGTATCTTGTTAATATTTGAAACCTAACAAACGTTGTTCTGTTTTGATTATAAAATTGTACTTGTGCTATATTTCTTTCAAATAAATGCCACTTGGTATAATCTTTTGTTATATAATGCAAAGGCATGGATTCATTCTTAAGTGTAGCTTGAGTGTCAAATATATTTTGGGGCAACTGTATATGAAGAAAATAATCAACCTGACGTCCCATGCCCAAAAGGAGTATGCGCAACAACGAAACACAAGTTTCTGGATGCCGTCCACATTACATTGTTTAAGCCGAGATTTACAGGAGCATTTAGACGTCGAGTGCCCACTGGCTTGGCACTGTCAAGCACTTCCAGCTTCAATCTGATCTATTATGCTGATGACTTTGACTGCGTTCCAGAGCCTTCAGTGACTTCACACTCACACATCGAGCTGGCAGCCGACTCCATCACCTGCGCTGGTGAACACACCAACACTTTGTCACTCACTCACTCACACCTGATCCAAGTCCAAAATTCGTTTGTTCACACCATTTCTAGTTCACATTCTCTCCTCTAGTGTGCCAATTGAGAAATTATTTTGTCTCTGGAAATTAAAGGGATAGTTCACCAAAACATGACAGTTCTGGCCCAACAGCTTTTGTGATCCACAGAAGAAAGTCATATGTGTTTGGAACAGCATGAGGGTGAGTAAATGATGACAGAACTTTTTTTTTTTGGGACGAACTTTCCCTTTAAGTAAGAAAAGGTACACTTCTCTTCCTTTCAGGGATCTTACATGTGTGTATTTGTAAGAGAGGCATGAATGAATTAATGATGTCTAAAGTAAGTAGGGCATGTTATAATGATGAATGTGTGTGAAGTGTTTTCATAGGACAGTTGAGTGTGAGAGATTGGAGCTCAGCTTCAGCCCTGCAGCTTCTAAACTCTAAGAGACGCTCTCTAACAATCCCTCTCATATATCATTAGAATCCACAGTCCCAGCACTGTTCCCCCTCATCTCAGTGAGCTCTCTCTCTCTCTCTCTGTTCAGCACAGAAACACACCTAAAACATATAACGGATTTCCTACAAATTGCCTTAGGAAACTGAATGTTATTAACAAAAAGCAGAATAGTAAAGCAAAAGATAATTTAAAGGGATGGTTCTCCCCAAAAATTAAAATTTTGTTTAACCCCTAACCCAAACGTAAGCCCAATCCCTTACTCAAACCCTAAACCTAGCCATGATTTTCAAGGGATAGTTGACCCAAAAGTTCACCTCTCATATCATCTAAGATGTGAATGACTTTCTTTCTTCAGAAGAACACAAACAAAGATTTTTAGAAGAATATCTCTGCACTGTAGGTCCTTACAATGCAAGTGAATGGTGACCAGAACTTTGAAGAAGAGGTCTGCTCGGTATGGATTATTCAGACCCGCTACCACAAGATTCTGTACCTCTCCTGCAAAACTATGTCATATTTTGTCCCGCTCCCTCCCGCAACTTTCAAGTTTTGTCCCATTCCCACCGGCAAAAGCCCGCAGGTGAAGGCCGACCTGGTGTCATAGGCTATTTTTTCCAATTCCCAGCGGTAAAAAAAAAAAAAATGGAAAAAGAGAGAGAGAGAGAGAGAGAGAGAGAGAAAGAGCGAGTGTGTGTGAGAGAGAGAGAGAGAGAGAGAGAGAGAGAGAGAGAGAGACACACACACACATTTTGCAAACACATGGCCAAATATCTGATTTACCTGTGGTTGGTTTCAAAGTTTTGCATGTACCTTTCTTTAATAAAGCAGTAACAACAGTACTTAGGAATCTGCCTTCATACTCAGACATTTTGCCTCAGAGTGGTACTTTCCACCGCATGGAGCACGAGGAAGAATTTGTATGAATTAGCCACCAACCCTGTGCCTGTAAATCTTTTTCTTTTTTTTTTTTGCTCTTGCGCAATAGATGAACAACACAAATAAAATTCAGTACTTTAAAACATCAATTAAATTTGAGTAACTTTATTTTTAGATATTACAATTTTGCGGGACTACAGCAAGTAATTTTATTCCCCCAGTCCCCGTGCACACATCAGTGTCTTTCGCCCACACCCGCACTCTGTTGCGCCGCGTCCCACAGAAGTGCAGGTCTCCACTTTAAAGGACCAAAAAAGCATGTAAAGACAGCAGAAATGTAATCTATACAACTCGAGTGGTTAAATCAACATCTTCAGAAGCGATCCAATCACTTTTGCCCCAGTAGGTGATCATATGCCCAAAGAATGCAAATAGCCAAAAACGAAGAATAATGTGAAAGTTAAAGTGGAGATTAAACTAGTAAAAAAGGACTTGGATCTGTTTCTCATCCACACTTATCATATCGCTTCTGAAAATATGGATTTAGCCACAAGAGTTTTATGGATTACTTTTATGCTGCTTTTATCTGCTTTTTCAACCTACAGATTTCTGACCACCATTCACTTTGTATGGATCCGCAGAGCTGAAATATTCTTCTAAAAATTTTTGTTTGTGTTCTGCAGAATAACGAAAGTCATACACATCTGGCATGAAGGTGAATAAATGATGATAAAATTTCAATTATTGGGTGAACTATTCCATTAACAGGAAAATCACAAGAAAGAAAAAATAGAGGGGTTTTGAATGAGCATTCTTACAATTTAAGTTTAACCAAACTTGTTCACGGATATTTCCTTTCTTAAAATAAATTCTTAGATAGAAGGACAATATGGCTAACATTTGATGCCTGTATTGTATCGATTTGAATATATGCAAATGCATTACATGGCTTCATAAGAACCAGGGCCGTAGCTAATAGGGTGAAAGGTGGTAATGAAGGTGCCCATGGCTCTTGGGGGGGGCACAACAAATTTTAAACTGTATTTTATAATATGAAAGTGGCCCAGACCAATATACAGTCAGGAGGCCCAGAATTCCTTTCTATGGCCCTGCTTGGAACACTTTACTTTTATGGTACTTTATTGTCTTTTTGGAACTCGACAGCACCCATTCCCATTCACTTTCATAGAACGGAAAAGGGCACCCAAGCATGTTACTAAAAAGAAAGTCTAAGATGAAGAGTTTATGAAACATTATAAATGGAAGATGATCAAGATGAGAACAAGGTCCCTTGAAGGTCACCAACAGACCTCACAATCTTTTCTCTCCAGCACAGCAGGACAAAATATCCAAAGGCAAATCTGCAAACTCAACAACAGGAACAACAAAAGCAAAACATCCCCCGTTCACGACAGCCATGGAGACAAATCCAGTTATTTGTGTCTCATGTTGCAAATTTGTTCTAAAGGATGGAATAGGAAAATAAATAAGTGCCTGCAAATGGAAACAAAGGGATGCAATTTCTAATTAACATGAAAGAGAGACGAAGAGACGTATTTGTAAAACCATCTTTCATCCTTCTCTGCTCCTCATAACCGGCACATTTGTTTGTGCCCAAATGTTGTCTTTTAGAGGGAAGTGTGATTCTGTTTCGCCACCAAATTAAATGTCAACAGATTTAACATCGGCCCCAATCTCGCTTTTCTTTTTTTCTGGAGCATTTTGTCGATTTTATTGTTCATTAAGCTTTTTTTTTTTTCATTGCTTGTGCTCAAGCAGCTTTATTTGTCACATCTTAGCGTTGAAGATCACAAAAGCCTGGGACAATAATTGGGTTTAGTGTAATTACGAACCGGGCATAATAAGAGACTTGAAGGAAAATGTATGGCCCTATCCGCTCACTCGCTCTCTCTCTGGATAACCATTAATCCCACATTAGCCCTGTGCTGTCACTCAGAAAAAAAACAGCTTTACGAAAGATGGTATGATCAGATGACCTGACCAGAATGTCGGTAAGTTCAGCATACTGCCTGCACTGGCCCATAAACATCAGAGATAAAGAGACAGGGGGAAATGGAGGCAGACAATGACCAAGTCAAACACAAAGTCAGTAAGTAGTGATGCAAATAGCACATTCTATGCTGATCTGACCCTATAACATATCAAAGACATAGGGAGAATTCAGTTCACACTGCCTGCTACATCACTGCAGTTTAGACGCCACACCAGACTTTAAACGACAGTGATAATGAGAGACAAAGAGGTATCCATCCGAGCTAAAAGTCAATAGCGATGCAAATAACAGCTTCTGTATTGACTTTTGACCAGAGAACTATAAAGTGAAGGGGGTTGGCATCACAAAAGCCTAGACCAACTGGCTTGCTGTAGTTACAGCATTAAAAAGTTAAGAGTTTAAGAAACACATTTTTTTTTTTCAGTTACTATTTGAAACAACCAAGTAATATGCTCAATTTAGGGTTTTTATACACTTCATGCTGTGTGTCAATTAGAGTGTGAAAATTCTGGTACCACATCTGAATATCCGTGAGGTCCTTCAGCAGTCTGGACGCAAGAGGAAGGCTGCAAATAAGACAGAATTAATACACTGATCAGCCACAAAATTAAAACAACTGGCAGGTGAATATTAGGCAGCAAGTGAACAGTCAGTTCTTGAATTTCATGTGTTGGAAGCAGGAAAAATGGGCAAGCGTAAAGATCTGAGCGTCTTTGCAAGGGCCAAATTGTGATGGCTATACGACTAGGTCAGAGCCAAAACAGCAGGTCTTGTTGGGTTTTCCCCAGTATGTAGTGGTTAGTACCTACCAAAAGTGGTCCATGGAAGGACAAACAGTGAACCGGCAACAGCATCATGGGCGCTCAAGGGTCATTGATGCACGTGGGGAGCGAAGGATAGCCCATCTCCACCGAACCCATAGAAGAGCTACTGTAGAACAAATTGCTGAAAAATGTAATCCTGGCCATGGTAGAAAAATGTCAGAAAAAACAGAGCATCACAGCTTGCTGTGTATGGGGCTACGTAGCCTTAGACTGGTCAGAGTGCCCATGCTGACCCCTGTCCACCACCGAAAGCGCCTAATTAATATTAATGAGCACAACACCCTGCCAGGCAATCTACTTTCGACATGACGTGAGCAAAGAGAGAAGCCATCTTTGACTATAGTATGTTAATGTTGTTAAACAGATTTAAACATTTTATATTTTTGGTAACATTTAGTGAGTTTTAAATCTCTGAACTATTTTCAGTCAAACACTGAATGACCAATAATGTCTCATGTAAAACCACCAGCCAAAAAACTGAAGGGGACAGACATTCGGCATTTATTTCAAAGAGTCATGTGTGTGATATATTCTAATGTCAGGTAGTATACATCTTCTAAACAATGATACTGATCTTAGATTTTTGTATGTTTTTTTGCTTGGCTATTATACAAAATTTAGAAGAATGGTAATGGTGATGTTTGTGGTATCTATATTTTAGAAAAAAGTTAAGTTGTTCAAGTTAGATCACATTTGACACAGGCAGGGAGGGGGAGAGAGAGAGAGAGAGAGAGAGAGAGAGAGAGAGAGAGAGAGAGAATTGGCAGCAAAAAATATCAGCTTCTGCTGTAACTTACATTTTTGCCAGAGAACGTATGTTTCTGTGAAGCAAACTAAACGAAGATCATAAGAGACAGTATATTTTTTACAAATTACACATAACCTAAACATCAAGCTAACTGCAAGCCAAGCTAATATTCCATGGCAGTTAAAACTGTAGATCACAGCTTGGGACTGCCTAAGGCAGTAGTATTTTTCAAAAATTAAGAGGAGCTGGAGATAATATATCCAGCAGAAGTTAAATCAAACAAAGAAGAAGATGAAAGAGATGATCCTGAGTCCAATGTAACCTGCTCGTCTTCACTGATCATCCATCAGCCTGGCACAGCATTCTCATAACTGCCATGAACTGCAGCAGAAAAGGTAGCATCATTAAAGGTAGACAAATCACGCTGGGAGGCGAAAAAGAGATAAAGCTGACTATAAACTTATATCACAATGGTACAGTCATGGTCCAGGGGTCAGAACCCAGCATTGATGAATTGCATTATAAATTCATGAACTTTAAAATGGAGGTTCAGAAGTTAAAGAAAGATCCTTAGGTGAAGAGCAGAGTCCTGCTCCACAATAGTCACAAACAGAGCACTCAACTCAAGCACCCCTGTAACACACAGACACCTTGTCTTTCCTGCATCTACAAAGTTCAAGGCCTTGAGAGACAACATCGCTGAGCTGGAGCAGGACTACTTCCTGTTTTAAGTGGAAACTACCAACAACCTCTGCCAGCTCCAAAACAGACCAGACAACTCAGCACACAACAACTTCAACAGATCTGCATTTATATAACCCAATAACCCAAATTATTCAATTTGCTCTTAAAATAAGGACATTTTCCTGAGAATTGGAAAGAAAATCAAATCACTCCAATATTCATACAATGTGACAAATTTAGCCCAATCAACTCAAGGTTCATTGGATTCATGCCAAAACAGAGAACACTGATCACATCTACACACTGAACACACTTATACACAGACATGTCCACCAAATAAAACAAGGTAAAATATTAAGCTGCTTTATTGATTTAAAAAAAAACAAAAAGCATTTGATTAAGGCATGATGGATTGATCCGAAAACTGATCCAGAGTGGATTAGGGGAGAAGGTTTCTGATTTAATAAAGGACATGTACAAAGACAACAAATGCTACATTAAAATAAACAACAGACAAACTGATTATTTCAGCCAGAATATGAAGTTCAACAAGGCTGCAGCCTATGCCCAACATTATTTAATATTTATATCAATGAATTAGCCACAATACTTCAAAACTCATGTAGCTCTGGACTCACACTAGAGGGCAGAGAAATTAAATGCGTTCTGTATGTAAACGACCTGCTGCATCTATCACCTACTGAAGAGCATCTCAATTCTAGAAAATGACTGCAGTAATTGGGCATTGCCAATCAACATGGACAAGTCAAAAGTGTTAATTTTCAAAACTGAATGTATCAATTCAATTCAGGAAGGCAAAGCTAAGACAAATCAAAACAGAACCCTAGAAGAATACAAAATTAAGACAGAATATAAACTGGCACCATATCTGAACAAAATGAAAGACTACGTCACAGGAAGCTCCTTAAAAAGGATTGTGTGAGTGAGCACAGTTTGGCGGTAGAGACGGGTAGGCACAATCAGAACTGGAGACCCAGAGAGAACATACTGTGTTCACACTGCACTCAAGGAGTCATAGAGGATGAACCCCTCTTTCTCATTGAGTGCAATAAATATGAGAGCATTACAAACACACACACTTTACACTCATAGATCAGAGACATCCTGAATTCAACAGAATGAGTTATATAGAGAAACTCGCATGTGTTCTTGGAGAGAATGCTGAATGTATAGATTTAGCTTCTTGTCATAATGAGGGAGAGAGGGTGACCCCTAACTAAATACTGAATGTGTTGGTTTAATTTACTGTTACTCATTGTTCTCTGTAGATAATTTTCTTTAAATGTTTTAATAATTTTTTTATGATTACTATTACAGAATGCTTTGGCAACACTGTACATTGCATGCAGTCATGCCAATAAAGCTAATTTGCATTTGATGATGGATTGATAGAAGAGAGAGACAGACATACAGACACACAGATCTTTAAAATAATAAGCTTTAAAACTGAATTATCAGACAGGAAATTAACTACTCTACTTGTATTACATGCCTGAACATAATGGGCACTACATAGATTAAACCAGATTATATATATATTAAATCAGATTATATATATATATATATATATATATATATATATATATATATATATATATATATATATATATAACACACACACACACACACACACACTACGTTAGATAAATGCGTTATTGATGTTTCAATATGATTTCACTGTGCAATCCAGAGTACAATCACAACAATTTGCAGTTTGGTTTGGGATGAGGGTAACAGACAACAAACAGCATTTGGTCTTCAGTAAAATGTTTGAAATAGTGTTAGCTTGGCTTAGCATTAAAAAGTATTATGCGACCAAAATGTAGCACCCTAAATGAAGTAAAGGGAAAAAAAGCGGGTAAGTTTGTTTACCTTTGTAGACGTTTGGCAGTTTAATACACAGATGCAAACGTAGTTTATCTTTGGCGCCATCTTGTGTTAAAGATGCCATTGCAATCCTCAAAGCGTTGTTGATATTATAAGTGATCACAGAACGGCAATATTAACACGCTTTCATACAAGCTTACGTTTACACAACATAAATACTCAACTACTGCATCAAGACGGCGTATGGACTGTTTTTTCTTTTATTTGCTTGTTGCTTGTTAGGGTGTTTATTGTTGTATTGCGTACTCAAGCTTACGAGTACTCGTGCACATGCGCGGTTACGTTGCTATGGTGACAGGACGCCAGAGAGCTCGTGAACATGGTGAGTGAAGTTTCGCTAATGTTTCGAAGGACAAAAAAACAAATACTAATGCTAGTGAAATAACTTACATAACTGCACGTTTCTTAAATATAATAGCCAATATTTATATGGTTCCATTTTTAGTGGAATATTTATACAAGTATAAATGTCGAAAATGCATCAGTGTCGAGCAAAAATGTCACAATAGTTGGATATGCTGGAGCTATATGGGGGTACTTGACGCATAACATGTCTTTTGACAGATTTTTTTTTTTTAGATCAGCATCAAGGTTAAAATATTATATATAATATAGTATAATATATATTGTTAAAATTACAAAAATTAAATGTAGTCTCCCAATTAATATGAGGTCATAAAAGCTCCAAAGATAACAATTATAATTTCTGAAATGTTGTCTTTAATAGCTTTAGATTGAGTACAGCGACACACCACAGAATGTCAACCACCATGTTCAGTGTTTATCTGATTTATTATTTACCTTTGAGCTTGTTTCTTTCATCGTTTCTCTTTCATATCTATTTTTAATAGCCACCTAAGGAAAGAAAGGTATGATAATGCATAGAGGTTTGAAATTTACAGCTTTAAATGTATTATTATTATTATTCATTAAAAAAAAAGAATTTATTCATCTTTCATATAATAAATCATCTGCATTTTTAATCCAGTCTGCAAAAAATAAAGGCGGGGGCAAAGCTGAGAGGGAGAAAGTGCAGAGAGAGGCAGATGAACAAAGACTGAAAGACGAAGGTACCTGCACAAGAAAATTCTGTTATTATTCACTTATTTCATTTATTAGATTATTTTATCCAAACTTACAAATGAGTTACACTACAACTAATGAGATTTGGCATAGTGTCAATCATAATTTCCAACTACTCCATCAGATGTAAAGCTTTAAAGGTTCACCCAAAAATGTAACTGTGATATTTACTCACCCTCATGCTGTTCCAAACTTGTCTGACTGTATTTCTTCTGTGGAACATAGGTAGAGATAAAAGGAGATGACTGCCTTGTTCACCTTTCACTTTGCATCTTTTTCCATACAATACAATTGAATAGTGACTGTGGTTGTCATTCTGCCTAACAACTCTTTTGTGTTCCTACAGAAAATCCTCAGAGACTCATTCAAGTGTATTTCATTGATTAAACAACCCATTGTTTAATTGGCAATAAGTCTGCAAACAGTATTTTTTATCCTGTGCAGAGGAGGCACGCCTAATTGCTGAGCGTGAGGAGAATGAAAGGCTGGAGAGAGAGCAAAAAGAGCAAGAAAAACAACATCGACTTGAGTTAAAGGTCTGCGAAATGTTAGCTTTTGAATTAGTTCGGTTGTATTTGATTTTTAAAGGAATAGTTCACCAAAAAAGGAATATGATGTAGTCATTTACCCACCCTCTTATTGTTTCAAACCTATAAGACTTCCTTTCGTAGAACACAAAACGAGGTGTTAGGCAGAATGTTAGCCTCAGTCACCATTTACTTTTATTGCATTTTTTTGTTTTACACAATGCAAGTCAATAGTTAGTCACCTAACATTCTGCCTAACACCTCCTTTTGTGTTCCACAGAAGAAAGAAACATGAGGGTGTTTCTGAGTGAACCATCCCTTTAAGCATATGAGTAGCAGTAGTGCAAATTGAGCTGCTTGTACTGATGATTGTGTGTGGCATGTTCGAATGTGATGATTTATTGATGCCCGTCAATGTCTGTGTCACAGGACAGAGAGCGCAGGGAGGATGAGCTGAATGAACTGCGGCTTATTTTAGATGAGAATCAAACAGCGGTCGTCAAGTGGGAATCTGAGTGTAGGGAGAAAGCTAAGGTACAAGACTCACATAGCAGTCTGAAACCAGACTGAAATCAGTGTTGTGAGACAAATTGTGAGATTATTATTTGTTGTATTAATATTGAGGACCTGAAAGACTGGATTTTAAATTAATCTGTGATCTTGACAGTGGAATCGTTATATGCGTTGTGACGGCAGTCCAGACCCATCTGTGCAGCAAGATATCAATGCCTTCATCACTTTGTGGAGAGAGGACTCAGAAACCCAGATTCAGCAGATCTTGGAGAGCTGTGCTTTGGCTCTTCAGGTGAGACCAGCACTCTGGATATGTGATCAATATCCAGTTGATTAGTGAGAGGATCCTTTGTGAAAATTATAAGGGGTATTCTCTTTGAATGTGATGAGATACTTATTGACAACAGTTTTTGATTTCTTCTGAACAGCTGACAGATGAACTGGACTTTCTTATGAATGATGGTCCAGAGCCTTGTGTTGCTATGCAGTATCGAGAAACATTGCTGTCACTACAGAGTCTCATTCACTGGAAACTCAACCTAGCCACTGAGGAACTTCTAAAGGTGAGAGTTTTGCTGTCTCAGAGACCCAGAGACCCTTCCTGTCCAGCCAGGGTCCAAAATGTACATGCTTTAAAGTGGTCATGACATAGTCTGTTTTTATAATTGTGTTATCTTCTCTGAGGTCCAATGATAATTGTTTTTTGCACCAAAATGGAATAATTTATTAATAAATGATAATTTTACACCCTGTCTCTGGCCCTCTGTCTGAAACACTCGGTTTTGGCCTAAGCACCTCCTTTAAACTTCAGCGTAAATGCTTAATGTTATGAATGGCTAACATTGTGCAGCCCCTCGAATACAGCCATATTTGAATCTCAATCAGAAGCTCCACAACATTATAAAACAAAATATCTGGGTTTACACATAATGCACATCCAACACATTGCAATAGATTAAACTATTCACTCAAGCACAGCAGCACCACAAACTTTCAAACAGTCATGACAAATGAAATATTCACGAATGATTCGGTTTACTTATGGTTTGCGATCAATTCCAATAGTGTTTTTAACTGCCCCATTCTTCAATAAGTTCCTTTGCTAAGCTTGAATTGTATCATTACTGGTTTCACAAGCAATCCACGCTGATATAAGCCAAAAACATGCACATACATAGGGTCAAAGCCTGGTGAAACAAGATGAGCACACAAACAGTATCATCCTGCACTGAGGCGCACATAGCCAGAAACACATACAAATGGTCAAAGACATCCATCTAGTGTACGTTTACATACATCAACAATTAAAAATAGTGCAGATGGGCACAAGGAGGAGTCCAAGATGCATTTGTGCTCAAAACAGCAAGAACATCTCAACTGAATGAAACAGAATGAGGTCTCCTTTTCAGAGTTGTACCTTGCCACCGCATCTTTTAAAAGTGCCACGACATATGACAACGGTCAAAGACATCTGTCTAGTGCATGTTAGTATACAAAAATTATTCAAAAAAGTCCTGATGGGTTTCCTTTTGGTGTTTAAGAACAGATAGAAGGCCATTAGGCCCGTTTACCCTGCTCTTTCTCTCGGATTACGAACGAAGCACCAGTGGGTGGGGCCAAGGGTGCGATGATGTACATTAGGCGTTAATGGGCTCCCTAGTGATGTAGGGAAATTGTAAAATGAGGCATTTTTGCATCTTGGTTTCAATAAATGCTTTTATTGCATTGGGGATTAAGTTTTGAGTTATGAAATTCACAGTTTTTATAGTAAAATGACCTCTTAAATGTCAAAATATCAAGGATATAACCCCTTTAAATCGAATATCAAAATTTTATATCTGACCCTGTAAGTGGCATTCACGATTTACATCAAAAGACATACAAACTGCCTACAAACTAAAACATATTCTAACCATTAGCTGGTGAAGCAAAAAGTACATTTTGGATCCTGTATGCAGCTCAACTCTAATTTAACACAGATCGGATGTAATCTCTGTGGTTTTTGCTTTCCATCCAGCACGCAAATTCTCATTCTGACATTGAGACTGGCAACATGCAGACTGAAGTCAAAGATGAAAATGTCACTCTTTGTCTGTGGGCAAACCTCAACAAAAACCCCAGGTTGGTCAAATTGCATGTCTTAATTTATTACTTTATTGATGAAGCACTGATAGGAATAATCTCTGTTGGTTTATTCTTACACTGTCAAGAGTTCAGTTACGCTTTGGTGTTGGATTGCATAACCTCCCGGTTTTCCAATGTAAGATAATAAGATAAATATTCGACTTTCATGTGCACTGCAGGTTCAAAGGTTTCTGGTTCCAGGATTTGGGATTGGGCTTTGAGCTGCCCAAACCACTGGCTGTATGTGACATTGCTGTTCGGATCCTCCACACACGTTATGACCACCTGTCCCACCACAGTGAGCGAGCACAGATCCAGAGAAAGAGATCCATGTTGGGAGGTGCTGTCACTCCCCCATCTGAGAGCCCTGCAGCAGTGCAGGATGGGAATATGGAGGGAGAGGATGATGAAACAGAAATCCCAAAGCAGGTGGAAGAGGAGACTCGTTCGGTCAGATCAGAGGGCAGGAAGGTGATGACTATAGGTTTGATCGTGCATTTGAATGTTTTCTAGTGTGTTCTTAAGTTTATTATATATCAATATGTGTGTGCGTGTCTGTGGGTCAGAGCGCAGTAAGTGTGATCTCACTTGAGGAAAAGAAGAGTTCTTCTATCAAGCAATTAGAGGAAGGAGACAGTCAGATGGAGACCACCATGGAGAGAGTCAGCTCAGACGTAGAAGCTGGTTGGGTTATTCCTTTCCTTCATCTTCCTCCTCTTATTCCTATTAGGTCAAGGTTGAGCAGTTTACCACATAGACCCCATTTACACCTGGTATTAAAGGAATATTCAGAGTTGAATACAAGTTAAGCTCAATCAACAGCATTTGTGGCATAATATTGATTACCACAAAAATAATTTAAACTTGTCCCTCCTTTTCTTTAAAAAATATGGGTTACAGTGAGGCATTTACAATGGAAGTGAATACTCACTGTTTCAAAAGTATTGACACAAGACATGTTAACATGATTTGTGTAACAAAATCGCTTGCTAACCTTTTCTGTGTAAAGTTAGAGCCAATTTTACAACTTCGTTGCCATAAAGATGTTACACCATAAAACCTAAAACGACTGTAAAAACCACAATTTAAACAACTTTACAGCTTAAATAATACACAAGGTTTAACAGTAGAATTAATGTAAGTGTTTTTATAAAATTATAAGCTTCAGATTTCAGCCTTTAAACCCTCCAAAACTTATCACTATTCACTTCCATTGTAAGTGCCTCTCTGTAAAGAAATGTAAGGGCGAGTCAAAATAAATTTTTGTGGTAATCAATACTATGCTAAAAATGCTGTTGATCGGGGGCCTGGTAGCTCAGCGAGTAAAGATGCTGACTACCACCCCTGGAGTTCACGAGTTTGAATCCCCAGCATGCTGAGTGACTCCAGCCAGGTCTCCTAAGCAACCAAATTGGCCCAGTTCCTAGGGAAGGTAGAGTCACATGGGGTAACCTCGTGGTCGCCATAATGTGGTTCACTCTCGGTGGGGCACATGGTGAGTTGTGCATGGATGCGTGAAGCCTCCACACACGCTATGTCTCCGCGGTAACGCACTCAACAAGCCATGTGATAAGATGCGCAGATTGATGGTCTCAGACGTGGAGGCAACTGAGATTCATCCTCCACCACCCGGATTGAGACACTACGCCACCACGAGGACTTAGAGTGCATTGAGAATTGGCCATTCCAAATTGGGGAAAAAAAAGCATAATCATAATACTGTTGATCAAGCTTGACTTGTATTGAACCCAGAATATTCCTTAAGATGTGTCTCAGGCGACCCAATCAAAAGTGGTCAGGCGAGACACATTGCCATTTACAGCTGGTATTCACATGTGTCTCAAATGTTCACATGCTTCTTGTGTTTAGATTGCAAGGGGAGGGTATTTGATGTCATGATGATATACATCAGTCACTACGTCAGTGTATTACTGCGTGATGATGAATATGGATACAGAATGATCTCAAAAAGAACATTTTTACAAAATACAATTAATAAATGCACAGCACAATACACATTCACAAAATCTGATTCATAAATCCAAAATAAAATTAATAAATATACAAGCGAGGGCACAAAAAATTTCACACGTGACGATTTGCAACTGCAGATTCAACGAACCATAAATAAATATCTAAAATCTATCAACATTCACAAATGTTTTAATGCAAATTCTTTTTGTGCCCTTGTCTATTTATGAATTGTATTTTAAATGTATTAATCAGATTTTGTGAATCTGAATTGTGCTTTTTGAGATCATTCTGGCTCCATAGACAAAAAAAGTTTTAGACAAATAAAGTTAACAAAAAAAAAATGGTGCATCGTTTCTCCTTAATATCCTTGCATCTCAATTTAATCTAAGCACAAACATGACATTTTGAGCAGAATATTTTATTTTAGAATTTTATAATATGTTATTTTAGTGGAGTATCTGTATTAACACAAATTTAGATGATTTTCTGATTAGACGGTTATTTCCTTTTAAAAGCAAACATAACTGACTTCTTAATGGAGTGGTTGTTTGAAGTAGGCAGTGCTTGGCTGTTGTCCGGGACGTATCAGGACATATTAGCATTTTACACTTCAAGTGTGATCACATGCATTTTTGACTACCTACCTGTATTTTGCACTGGCCACTGATCAGTTCACCTAAAACACATCTTAATACCAGGAAAAATTTGGTAATAAAATATCAGTATGCAGTGCAGTATCATTTCCTTTGTAGGAGACGGAATGTTTTAATTAGTTATGATCATTAGGGAACATTTGTAGAATGCCCAATATACACATTAAAATGGATAGTTACAGCTCTAAAATCCAGTTGGTTGAGCCAATTTTGAAGCTGTTTAAAAATAGCCGGTCAACACATTAAATTGTAAATCAATGCACCAAGTCTACTGTATATCTACAATATCACCTACATTTAGTCTAATGTACAATATTACTTAGTGGAAAAATGTGTTATTATTATTATTATTATTGAGGAATTTAATTGTGAATTATTGGTCTCTTTTTCCATGTTGCTGTATGTGATATTATAGTCCAATAAGAATTGTGCCTTGGCTTGACTTGAAACACTGTTTTATTATATTCTGTAGAATATAATATTTGATTATTTGATTCTCTAGATCAAAATGGCTCCACCTCATCACTGTCTAAACCGGTCATTGACAATGCTGATGTGCATATAGTGGACCTGCAACAGTACACACCCCTGGGTGGAGTCTTTTACTTTGATGTGTTCCATCTACCACCACAGTCTCGCATAGTGAAGGGCTGGGAAATGACACAGGCATGTCTTTAGTCATAATTACGAAGAGGCCTAAAGGCATAAATGAGAAAAGCATGCATTAATCTTAATCTGTTTTTGTGTTTCTAGTTATTAGAAACAGGTCTCCAGGTATTCCACTATCCTACAGAGCAGTCTTGTGTTCAGAGCTCTACCTCAATAAGGCATGATGAAAACGGTGCTGTTGCATCCTTGCCTGTAGGGGTCTCTGTAGCTCTGCCTGACTCAGTATTGTTCCTAGAGGATCCTCAAGTGGCACGCTGGGATACGATTGGTGACCAATTCACACAATTAATGTGCTACATTGCTCTAATAACAATAATAAAGTTTGGTTTGCTATATAGTCTTTTAAAGTAATAGAAATATCATACTTTCTCTATTATAAATTAACTGCTATAAATCATCCCACCTACTAAATTCTTGTTATAATTATACCCCATACCTTAAAGTGATTTAAAATGTCCAGCTATCTTGACTCTGTGGTGAGCCTTTCACGTCCTGTTTAAAGCACTGCTAAAATCAATGTCTGGTCACTGGTTTCTGCAGGTCAGCAATGGAGGACAGACTGCATGTCTGAGACAACTTATGACGCAGAGGCCCGCAGACTCTCCTTTCAGATGAAAGCATTTTATGCCTTCACTTTACTGCAGGAGTCCTACGCTAATATGCCTTTTCAGTCATGGGAGCTGAGGCCTCTGGGCCAAGACTTTGCTTTGTTCACCATCACTGGAGCTCTTACTGAAGTCAGAATCACCATCAAGGCAAGAGAGGCCCTCTCTGATGATAAAAGATACATTTAAATGTACCCAAGACCAATATCATCCCTTAAATCTTGACCTTCTGTGTTAGGTCATTTTCATCACATATAAAGTTCACCGCAAAATAGGGGACTGTAAAATGTGTAGAAAAAAGAAAGTATTGAAACATCTAGCTGTTTCTCTCATAGGGTAAGCTGTGTATGCTCCACATGGAGGCAGCAAAGGAACTGGATCAACTACATGGGAAATGGATGAGCCCCCAAATGCTGCAGAAGGCTATGATAAGAGCTGGGATCAATGTATTTGTGAATGAATATTCAGACAAATATGTCAGCATCAACCCAAAGGTGATAGTGGGTTAAGTGAGTTTATAACAATCAGGGCCACATTTTGAGCAATTACGCAACTGAAAAAGGTAGAGGACCCTCACTGATGCATGGTCAAATAGAATGGTTACTCTTTATTTTAGTGTCCTTGTTACAGTGTAATTACCAAGTATTTACTAAATAACAACATGTACTTACTGTAGGTTTAGTTGCATGTAATTATGCACAATTGACTATTACTACTTATTCAATACATGTAATATGTATAATATAAAACCCTAAAATAAAGTGTTACTAATAGAATTTATATTTTTAAAACATAATTGATGATGACATTACTTTTAGCATATATATCATTTTTTCCTCCATCTCTAGGACCCATTAATAGAGCACACAGTGTATGAACAAATGGCCCTCATGTCCTCAGCTGTGGCTTTTTCCTGGAGCCGCTGGAACTCACAGTGTGGCCAAGAACACCTCATACTTCAGGCATGTTCCCTTAATGCACCAAATTGAATTAAAACATTGGACATGTTCTTTCTTTGTACTTCTGACCTTTAACCCTCCTCCCTTGCAGGCATGTGAACAGCTTGAGATGGGGCCTGTGGCTGAGGAGGCATGGTCTCTGTACCTACTGGGTGCGCAGAGGAATCAGCTTCTGGAGGTGAAAGAGCATGATGACAGCTTCTCCCCGGAGTTGGCCGAGGGCACGGAGTTCCACTCCACATTTGTGCACTTGCTCAGGCAGGACATGAGCAGCGAGGGCCAAGCCAGAGTGCACCAGTCTCACAGTCTCTACACAGACACCATACAGAGGCTCCTGTGTGCCACACGTGTGCTCACTTACTCCTGAGCTGAGACACTACACACACCCAGAGACACACATACAGTATCACACATATGAATGCATCATACATCTAAAACATCTCTGGATACCTGTTCTAATATGGTGATAGTCAAACACCATCTATGCTGAGTAACTCAAAGAAATTATAAAAATATGACAAGTCATTAAATAAAGTGTTTTTAAATAAGTGAGATCTGTTATCCCTGAATTAAGACCCTGTATACTGACCCATATGATCAGCAAGTGGAGCAACTTGATAAATCTTGGATGATTGTTTATTGCAGACTTCAGCATTAAAATGTATAACAAATGCAATCAATATGAATTGACTTTAAAAAATTAAAAAACAAAAAACAAACATTTAGAACAATTATTAGTGTCATCATGCAAATGTTTATAAGTTCTAAATGGGTGAATCGGTCAAGATGATGCCTGGGTAATATTTCACCCCAGAAATGAAAAGAAATTAGAAATGACATTTTGCTTAAAGAAAAAAACCCTATTGTTGTACCATTAAGACTTTTTGCATTGGGATATTATTTTCCTGTTCCAAATACAAAACAAAATTTGCTGACAAAAACAAATACAATTGCGAAAAGAAAAAAAGAAACTGTATGTAGGTGATCATCCAAAATTGGGGGTTGGGCAAAAATGCACCTTGACATTACATTGTCATTACTATAAAATGGGAAAAAAGATTTTGTCCTGTTTTAAAATATTTGTTTATTTATTACGGTACTGAAAGCTCAATGAAAAACATCATGGACAATAATGAAAACCCCCCAAAAATAAAATAAATGTCATGATACATTAACTTTCTTGAAAATTCTTGTTACTTTAAATGTCACAATAATGGCATGATGCAAAAAATCTTAATGCTTGTGAAAAATATACTTCATTTAGAGCTGAAATATAACAGGCATATTTTTGAGAGATTCACCCAAATTAGATTTATAGTCTGATTTGGAGGACATAAGAGATTGATTCCATTTTATTTCACCACCTTTGACATGCAATCAAAAAGTCAGGCATGTGTTTATGCAGACTAACTGAAGCCTCAGGATTAATTGGATTTGTTTTTCTTCAGTAAATACTGAGATCAATTAAATCAGTTTCTTTTATTGTGCAAAGTTTCTCTCCCCCTCTTTGGAACATTAAAAAAAAAAAAGTGTATGCATTTATAATAAACACCAAACCAACAGCTCCAAGAGGATTAAAAACCATGTGTGTGTAACAATATCAAAAAAGAACAACATATCTACAGCAGTAAAACTGTAAAATAATAAATTAACTTAACAAAACATTTTTTTTAAAAAGGGCATCTCAATATTCTTTCAAACTACCCATAAAAATATATTGATCAATTTCAAGGAAAAGTCTTTAAAAAGGCAGCCTTTTTGGGCAACCATTGGGTGATGTACACAACCTCTATGGGGCAGTCTGCACATTTCACCCAAATGCAAATTTATAGTGTGATTGGCCAGCATTGTCATACAACAAAATATATATTATATACATGGCCAACACTTTCTGTACAAAGCATCTCTACGAAGCTCCAAGCAGACTGCTGTTTTAAGCTCACCCTTGAGAAGCTCAAATTTCTCTTTCCCATCAGAAAGAAATGCTCAAAAAGTGTTCTAATGGAAGTATAGGCAGCGTGTCTTTATGTAAGTGCGAATAGGTCAAACTCTCATTCACCGGAAGCTGACCGGCTGCTGCACTCGCTAATTCCGGTGTCACACAGGAGGTTGGGCGTTGTGCCTCAGCCCTGTGTAGGGCCACAGAAGCTGCTGGATGGTCATCCAGGAGTCCCCGGTACCCACAGGTGCTGCGTCTACTGCTGGCTGTAACATCAAGTTGGCCAACAGGGCCAGGAGAGCAGCTAGCACTACGAACAAGGCCACCCAAATCCAAACACCCCTGGTGCCTCTGGACACTACAGGCCTTGTCTCCGTCAGACTGGGAACAGTGTGATCAGTTGGGCTGGGGCTGGGAGGGAAAATTAAATAAATGTATATAGTGGCAAGTACAACAGCATACCTACAGCAACAGGAAGAAATATGTTTTATATACTAAACCAGGAAGAACAGAGTTATACATGTTATTGTAATCATGCAGAACTCTCAGCTGCAGATGGAGGAAAAAAAACATGTTATATATCCTTAGGCCAAAAACATGCTGTGTAAGCAAGCAAACACATATGCATAGTCCACGCATTGCAAGTGCAAGTTCCTGTAGTACTTACATTTGATTAAATCCTGAATATTATTTTATGCTCAATCAACAGCATTCGTGGCATAATATGTAATAGGGCCATTCCATAAATGTTTTTTATATACAAAAAATTAAACCCTTTTCTCCCAATTTGGAATCCCCAATTCCCACTACTTAGTAGGTCCTCGTGGTGGCGCGGTTACCTTAATCCGGGTGGCAGAGGAGAAGTCTCTGTTGCCTCTGCTTCGGAGACAGTCAATCCATGCATCTTATTATGTGGCTCACTGTGCATGACACCACGGAGACTCCGCATGTGGAGGCTCATGCTACTCTCCACGTTCCACGCACAACTTACCACACGCACAATTGAGAGCGAGAACAACTAATCATGACCACGAGGAGATTACCCCGTGTGACTCAACCCAACCTAGCAACCGGGCCAATTTGGTTGCTTAGGAGACCTGGCTGGAGACACTCAGCATGCCCTGGATTCGAACTCAAGACTCCTGTGGTGGTAGTCAGAGTCAATACTCACTGGGCTACCCAGGCCCCCGTTCCGTAAATGTTCAAATACTCAACATTTCACATGTATAGCCACAAGACAAACAATAAGGTAGAAAGCATGTTTTTTTTTTTTTTTACAAATTCATTGCCATGACGGTGTTATGTTAACAAACCCTAAAATGACTGTAAAAACAATGATTTAAACAACTTGACAGCTCAAATAATACATCCGTTTTAACAGAAGAATAATGCAAGTGCTTTTATAAAATTTTAAAGGTTCACATTTCTGCCTTTAAACCCTCCAAAATTTAGCCTAATTTGCTTCCATTGAAAGAGCCACACTGTAACCTCGATCACCCCCCGGAGTGGTAATAATTTTTGTGGTAATCAACATTATGCCACAAATGCTGTCGATTGAGCTTAAATTATAAGAAGGCATAGGATTTGTCCAGGTTCAGTATGTTACTTTGGCATTAAAAATATTCTTCAAATGTCTGTCATTAAACGGGTCACGTAATTATTCAGGTAGCAACTATAAACTTGTCAACAGTCTAACTAGCTTTAACTTGCTCAGCAATATTCTCTCTTAACTGTTGCTTCTCCATGACAGTAACTGAGCACATTTACATGCACACCAATACACTGCTTACTCCCAAAAATCAGCTTATTGAAAAAAATCTAACAAAGCAAGAACACTGTGTTTACATGACATTTAAATCATCAAACCATGAAGAGGCATGCACTCAACATGTGTGCACATTGGATAAGCCGGTGAGAACATTTACATGGCATCGCCGTAATTTGTAAAAATCTAAGCCGACAATGCAGGCAGGCATGTAATAAACCATGTTCCTTTATCGGCATAAAGGCCATAAATGAATAACCTAATTGACACAGGAAAGATTTTTGCCCATTACACCAATTTCACCTGCCATGTAAACAACCTTATCTGGTGTTCTTACAGACTCATCCAATATGTGCACGTGTTGAACACATACCTCTTTATGGTTTGATGTCAAAAGTAGAGAATATCGTGATTATTTCAAATATCATGTAAACACTGTTTTCTTGCCTCGTCATATTTTTTAAACAGATTTTAGAGCGTAATCAGCATAATGGTGCATGTAAACAGGCTCATTGACATGAAAGAGAAAACTGACCGTAGACAGTTTACACTAAAGCACGCTACAGCACCCCTTGTGGCAACGATGAGAATGCAACATCCTTGTATTGCGTTGTACTATGCTTCCAAATGTAATAATGCATAAATTCGAGACTACATAGTTTGAAGCATTCACATACTTGCATGGTGCATGTTTTTGGCATTAGAATGTAAATGTGAAAATATGCAAAGCTGGTCTCCAGTCAACAAAGCAAAATACATTAGGTGCCGGATTCACGAAAATGTTAAGAAAAAATTAAGAAAGTTCTTAGGAATGTTCTTATCCTAAGTGCAATTCTTGAAAATTTCTTCATAAGAATAAAAAGACTTTGACACTTTCTGATCAGCCTGCTCGTAGGCTTGCCTTGTCTAATAGCCTACAGCAAATTCAATACATCAACACTGGTAAATAAATAAATAAATCTATAAATCTTAATGCTTAATGATGTGGATAGGAGGTGAAAAAGATCTTAATTGTTCACCACATTAAGAAGCTTCAAAACAAGATTTATTGTTTGAATTTGGTGATAATAATTTACATGGTTTACAAGCTGAAAATAAAAATATAATTAAACGAATGTCAAAAATGATTTTAGGTCTAAAATAATATTTCTACGTAAACAGCTCACAGTGACTTCAGACTCAATATGAAAAACCCAGTAAATTAAACATCTTACCTTTTAGAATTTAAGACAACTGTGAGGTTATCCTAACTTTAAGAAGTTATTTACGATATATTGAATCATTTTTATTTTTTTTATTTGAATGCTTACAATCTTAAGAGTTTTTCGGGAATCTTAAGTTTATTTATTTTTTAAGTTACAAATTAAGAAAAAATTGTAGATAAGAAGAAATTTCTTCTTAAGGTTTGTGAATCCGGCCCCAGATTTGTAACATTTTCAGCACAGACAGTTATAAAATGATATTCATGTCTGCATGTACAGTAGAGATGGCCGAGGCAAGAGTACATTGTTTCACAGCAGAAAGCAATGTTTGACAAAGTATGTTAGAGCTCATATCAAAGACATGGAATATTTCTCAGAACAGGAAACACTGTGGATGAGCATGATAAACATTCTGAAAGTTAGTGAATATGTTCTTACAATTCTACAGATTCCTGTTTAAGAAAATACCACAGAGAATTTCAGCACACTGTGGGATCAGGACACTTTGCCAAACCTGACTATTTCCAGTTGGAATCTACAACTGTTTTTAACCAATTTGTGGGGGGAAGGTGGGGAGAATATCTGCAAGGGACA